>NC_037676.1:123751796-123963317 GCF_003255815.1 Theropithecus gelada
TGACGAGTTGATGGGTGCAGCACACCAACATGGCACAAGTATACATATGTAACAAACCTGCACGTTATGCACATGTACCCTACAACTTAAAGTATAATAATAATAAATAAATTTTAAAAAAAAGACCTCAAAAGGCATATAACTAAAAAATGTATACAGATAGCAAGTAATCATGTGAAAAGATATTCCACATCATATATCACCAGAAAAATGCAAATCAAAGCAAGAGATACCACTATACACTTATTAAAATGGAAAAATAATGTTTAAAACCCCACTAACAATACCAAATGCTAGCAAGGATGTGAATGACCAGAAATTCTCACTGCTGGTGGGAGTGAAAAATTGCACAGCCACTTATGAAGACAGTTTGGCAGTTTCTTGCAAAATGAAACATACCCTTTCTTACCATCATGTTCCTTGGTATTTATCCAAATGAGTTGAAAATGTATGTCTACATAAAAACCTGCACTCAGATGTTTATAGTAGCTTTATTTATAATTCACAACATTTGGAAGCAGCCAAGATGCCTTTCAGAAGGTGACTGGATAAACTGTTATACTAACTTACCTAAAATATAGGCCTCTAATAATTGGAGAAAATGTTCATTCTTGTGTCACACACTCAAGGTGATGATTAATATAGTTTGGATGTGTGTCCCCACGCAAATCTCTTATTGAAATATTATCCCCAGTGTTGGAGGTGGGGCCTGCTAGGAGGTAATTGGATTATGGGGGCAGATCCCTCATGAATGGCTTGGGGCATCCTCTTGGTACTGTCCTCACTCTAGTGAGTTCTTCTGAGATCTGGTCATTTAAAAATGTGCAGCACCTCCCCCGTCTCTCTCCTATTTTTTTTTTTTTTCTCCTGCTTTCGCCATATGAAGTGCCTGCTCCCACTTTGCCTTCTGCCATGAGTAAAACCTCCCTGAGACCTCCCCAGAAGCAGATGCTGCCATGTTTCCCATATAGCCTGCAGAACTATGATCAATTAAACCTCTTTTTCTTATCAATTACCCAGTCTTATGTGTGTCTTTATAACAATATGAGAATGGCCTAATATGATAACAAATTATTTGTAATGGATTGATTGCTATTGCCACTACAATATAAATAGAATTTTCATCCAATTAAAGCCCATCTCACAAGAAAAAAATACTGTGATACATCCAGACAATGGAATGTTATTCAGAGATTAAAAAAAAAAAAAAAGAAATACCAAGCCTTGAGAAGATATACAGTCATCTTAAATGCATACTTAGTGAAAAGAACTGATTTCAAAGGATACATATTGTATGATTCAAACTATATGATATTCTGGAAAAGGCAAAGGTAAGAAAACATTATAAAGATCAGTGATTGCTGGGGATTAAGAGGGAGTAAAAGATGAATAAAAGGAGCACAGAAAGCAGCAAAACTCTTCCATATGATAATTAATGATGGATTCATGTCATTACACATTTGTCAACACCTATGGAAAGTACGCCTAGTGTGAACTCCAATGCAAACTAAGAACTTTGGGGAATAATGATGTGTTAATGATGTAAATGATAGATTTTAACAAATGCACCATTCCAGTGCAAAATGTTGATAATGGGAAGGCTGTGTTTGTGGTGGAGCAGGAATAGTATGGGAGCTCTCTGTATAGTCTGCTCAATTTTGCTGTGAGTCCAAAACTGCTCTAAAAATTTATTTTTAATTAAAAATATTTTTAATTGCTACCTATTCTAACCTCCACCTCTGCTCTTTGACTTCTTCGTGCTTTTCTATGTTCAATTTATTCATAATACTCATCCCTTTTTGAAAAACTACATAATGATGTTTATTGATAATGTCACATCTCACTAATTATCATCCCCATAAGCACTGTCATCTTGTACTGATTTATAGAGTGTTGTATCCCAAAGAGTAAAGAACAGCAGTGCCAAGCGCATAGCAAGCATTCAATAAATATTTGTGAAATGAATTAATTCTGAATAGAAATAGGGTTAATTATTTAACCTATCTGTATTAGTTAGGGTTCTTCAGAAAAACAGAACCAATAGAATGGGTATATATAAAGAAATTTATTTTAAAGAATTACCTCACATGATTATGGAGGCTGACAAGTCCAAAATTGGTAGGGTGAGTCAACAGGCTGGAGACCCAGGCATAAACCAATGTTACACTTCAAATGCAAAGTCTATCTATTGTAGAATTCACTCTCACTCAGAGGAGGTCAGTCTCTTTATTCTATTCAAGTCTTCAACTGATTGGATGAGACCAGCTTACGTTATGGAGGGCAATCTGCTTTACCGGAAGTACAACAATTTAAGCGTTAATATCATCCAAAAACACTCTTGCAGAAATATTTGTAAGATTGTTTCACCATGTATCTAGGCACCATGATCCAGCCAAGTTGACACATAAAATTAACTATCACATTATTCAATATTTATTTAGTAAACATTTATTTAATGCCTATCTCTGTTAGGTGCTAAGTGCTAGCCCTCTAAAATTCCTATCTAATTTTACTAATTTTGTCCTCCTAAGTCATGCCAAATAAATTTAATCTTTTTTATTTAAAAATTTTTAAATTTTTAAAAGAATTTCACTACCTTAATGTTTTTTCTATACTTTATAAATCAGCAGTTCACTTAACAATTTCACATAGCCTATCTTTTTGCTGAAAGAGCATATTCCAGGCTACATTATAAAATAGCAACAATTTGCAAATATATTTGTCATGGAATTCCCAGAGTGAATTATTCATTCTACTAAAGTATATTATTATAAAATAGAATAAGATAATCAGTATAGCCATTTTAATGGGTAAAATAAAAACACTGCCGGCCAGGCACAGTGGCTCACGCCTGTAATCCCAACACTTTGGGAGGCCGAGGCGGGCAGATCACGGGAGATTGGGAGTTCAAGACCAGCCTGACCAAAATGGAGAAACCCCGTCTCTACTAAAAATACAAAATTAGCTGGGCGTGGTGGCACATGCCTGTAATCCCGGCTACTCGGAAGGCTGAGGCAGGAGAATCGCTTGAAACCGGGAGGCGGAGGTTGCGGTGAACTGAGATCGCGTTATTGCACTCCAGCCTGGGCAAGAAGAGCGAAACTCTGTCTCTAAATAAATAAATACACTGCCAAAACAGCATTAAGCAAAAATAAATAATTAAATATATAGTTCCTGAGTTCCTATGTTTAAAAGGCATATAACGAAAAAACACAGAGGCAAAACTTGTTGATTATAACTTATTATAACTAAGTCAGTGATATTAACATAGCTAAAAACTATTCTGCCAGTCAGAGGAGGGGAATGTCAGCATGAAATGTTGAAAAAAGTTGCATCAAAGGCAAATCTTTGATACTATCTATCCAGTATTTCATGAAACAAGAAGATCCTGGCCTTCAGACTTGATCTCTCCAAGCCCTGTGACAAGTATGACCTAATTTTATGTTGAGTGGTAATGTGCATAGTGGTTAGGAGTATTGGCAATGAGGTCACCCTCCCTGGGTGTGACATGAATCCAGGCTGTACCCACAGTATCAGCATGATATTGGATCAGGTAATTAGCCCATTTAACACTCAGCTTTCATGCAAAAAAACGCTGTTGATGAAAATATTTACCATACAGAGTTGTTGGGATTAAGCAATTTAGCACAGTGCCTAATAAAGAGTAATTTCTGTAAATTTTACTTTTGGATATTTAGGCTATAGGCTTATTGTATTGGCATATCCTTTTACAGTTGCTCTGATTGTTATCTCACTAGGTAACTTTAAAACAAGGATCAAGACAGTGTAATAATAGTGTCTTTACGTGTTTTGGTAGATGGTCTAGGAGTTCCCAAGTAGCAAGTACTCAATAAAGGTTAAATTTTAATTTGTCTTCCCAACTAAATTTTCCTATGAGACATAATTGCCATGCATTAGTACTCTGATTACATATCTGTGTCTTGTAAGCTTGTTTATAATAACAAAAAATAAATCTACAAGTATTTTTAGGGAACTGAGAAGGGAAAGGGAAGATGATTCTAAAACGTTTTAGAAAATAAAAATAGTTAATGAAAATAACCAGTCAATACTTGTCTAAGGTCAAGGGAGGGTGAATGTCACAGAAGAGTTATGTTTATTTGTTTTATTTTAGTGAACCTACAAATATTTATTATAATTTTAGTAGTTTATGTCTGACCTCAGATTGGTCATACCAGTTCTCATAAGAGGTGAAATTCTAAACTATTCTCTTTTTGAGTATTTTACTGCTCTAATGCCTGTGCTTGAGGAAACTCTACTATAATGTGGCACCAAATGTTAAGGAATAGAAAAGAGGGAAACAGTGATTTTCTGGAAGCCGGAAAGTGTAGTGGAAAGGTCTTTGTGCTGGAAGTCAGGAGGCCTAAATCCTAATCTGAACTGGGTTTGGGCAACTCATAAAACCTTCCATGGGCTCCATTCCCACATCTGTAAAATAAAGAGTTTTCAACCTCTGCAGAGCTGTTTGAGATCCCATTTCCTAGGATTCCATTACTCTATTAAAAAAAAAAAAAAAAAAAAAAAAGAAACAAAGAAAGAAAAAAGACTATAAGAAAGGCTTAACACTTAAATTCTCAAAGATTTTAATTGGCTCAAAGAGAAATAAGGATTGCATTAGTTTCTTATGCTTACTGTAACATATTACTGCACACTTGGTGGCTTAAAATAATGCAGTTTATTATTTTGTAGTTCTGGAGGTGAGAAGAAACTTTTTTTAAAAGGGGGGAAATAATTATTTCCACCTTTAAAAATTGATAAAATGCTTTGGCCGGGTGCAGTGGCTCACACCTATAATCCCAGAATTTTGGGAGGCCGAGGCCGGTGGATCATCTGAGGTCAAGAGTTCGAGACCAGCCTGGTGAAGATGGTGAAACCCTGTCTCTAATACAAATACAAATATATATATATATAGCCAGGCATGGTGGTGGGTGCCTGTAATCCCAGCTACTCAGGAGGCTGAGGCAGGAGAATCACTTGAACCAGGAAGGCGAAGGTTGCAGTGAGCTGAGATCGCACCATTGCACTCCAGCCTGGGCGACAAGAGCAAAACTCCATCTAAAGAGATAAATAAATAAATAAATACTATCCTTCCCCACCCTTACTGAAAGTTCTCACATGTAAAATTCCAAGAACAGATATTCAGACATCAAAATCTGAGAAAGAACCAAAGAACATAAATCTCTATTTGTCAACAAAGAAATAACTAAATATATTCCCGCTAGTCCCTTCAATATGACAAAGCCTAATAAAGATATCCCGAGCTGGTGCTTTTACAGATATCTATGCACGTGTGCACACATATACATATGCAAATAAGTATAGGAGTATAAAAGTATGAGACTTTTCCAATACTTCCTATATCTTCTATTTCTATTTCAATTTATCTGAAATGACAGAGTTGATGAATAGCCTGTTTCGTCTCTGACGTTTACCCAAATATCACTGTTCTCTGGCTCCCAGACAGGTAGACACCCACGTTTTTAGTTTTGATGGAAAATTTCTCTGCTTTTGGGAGGAAATTATAAAAGTGTGAATGTTTGAATCATATTGACGGTGATCTTACATACGTATATGTAGATGTACTTACAAATATGTATGTATATGTATGTACATATAAATATATACATGCATATATGTATGTAAGATTTTACTTACATATATGACCCACACCATACCACCATGAGTGGTTAGGAATGAAAACAAGCATTAAATTAGAAGTTAAAAGACTGGAGCCTTAGGTCTGGCTCTGCCACTGTGTGATGCTGCCTATTTTCTAATCTCACTAGGCCTCAGTTTGCTCATCTGTAAGATACGGCTAGCAATGACTATTTCTTATGGTTTCTCTGAGGTGCCTGGCTCCTTCTCCCTTCACCTCATTCCATTTAATTCCTACTTGAAGTTTAATATTTTCTAATACTTATTTAAAGGACTTTATATCAGCAGACTGACTTGAGGCAAACATTCTTCTCTTAGATATAGCTGGGGTAGATAAAGGATTATAGTAATGAGGAAATGTACCAAAACACAGTTTAGGAAAATCTTCCTCAGTATTACCCAATTAACAGTGATATTCTGGAAACATGTTTTTAACAGATTTCCGTAGCTAGTCTAATAAAATTATATGAAAACCAAGGGAATTTCATGTTCAATTCAGATACTAGTAAATTTATATTCATACAAATCCATAATTTTTTTACATTATACTTTAAGTTCTGGGATACACATGTAGAACGTGCAAGTTTGTTACATAGGTATACACCTGCCATGGTGGTTTGCTGCACTCATCAACCTGTCATTTACATTAGGTATTTCTCCTAATGCTCTCCCTCCCCTAGACCCCCACCCACCAACAGGCCCCGGTGTATGATGTTCCCCTCCCTGTGTCCATGTGTTCTCATTGTTCAACTCCCACTTATGAGTGAGAATATGCAGTGTTTGGTTTTCTGTTCCTGTGTTAGTTTGCTGAGAATGATGGTTTAAAACCACATTTTTATCAGCTCTTATCTTAAGTCGGTGTAGAATTCCTCCTTCCCTAGCCCTACTCACGTTTTGAGCCTGATGTAAGGGCAGCCCATTTCACAGCCACACACTGCGGAAATACCAGGAGAAATGAAAGAATTGGGAAAAACAAATATAGGATTTCATAATCTAGTTGTTTCTTTCTCTAGTTCTTGCTCGTTTCGGGAGTGGGAGGCAACTGTAAAAGGAAAAGAGTATGATTTGTTCCTGATCATGAAAAATGATTCCTTCTCTCCCTCCTTTCCTTATTTAATGCCACATGGCAAATTTATCACTTTATTTCTTATAGTAAAGAGAATTATGGGTATGGACGATTATGAAAATATGCTGTGGATATAGATAGACCTTCTTTTCAAGTAAATGAAATCTTAAAACATATTTGTTAAATTGAATACTCATTAATAGTTATTAAATATAATTAAATGTTAAATATTTGGCATTTGATATTTTAAATCAATATTGGGGCTTTTCATGCATTAAATTTAAATAATTGACTTCCATATTAATGGAGGAAAACCCCAGTAAGCACAGGGAAGATGTTGTAGGGAGAAGGTTGTATTCCAAAACTTATTTTTTAAAAATGTTTATGATATTTATTAAACTCTTACTATGAGCTTAATAGTATGAGACTTATTCTAAGTGCTTCAGAGCATACATTAATTTCATCTTCACATTAGCTTTATGAGGTAGGTTCTATAATCCCTATTTAACTAACAAGCAAAGTAAGATGTAAGTCACACAGGCACAAAGTGATAGAGTCAGGGTCTTGCCAAAAAAAGTATGGAGAGAATACTATTGACTGGGACTAGAGAAAACCACGTCGTTTGGGAGAACAGAACATGCAAATCTTTGCTCATGGAGAAAGCTTGGACTATCTCCCTGTAATGACAATAAAACCCTGGTTAAACAATGTGTTTCTCATTGGCTTTAATCTCAACCTTGCCACAACTGACGTTGGCAACCAGATAATTCTTTGCTATGTGGGTTGTCCTGTGCATAGTAGGAAGTTCACCAGCATTTGCCGCCACCACCTATAGGATGCCAGTAGCAACACCCCTCCGCAAGTTATGACAGCCAAACATGTCTCCAGACATTTCCAGATGTCTCTGAGAGGGCAAAATCAGCTCTTTCGAGAGAAAACTACTTGAACCTAACCAAAACATTTATTTTGCTTTAGTATCTGTGCCTTCAACCCTCATTAGGTTGATATAGAAAACATTGAAACATATATGTGAAATGCTACATATTTTTATGTACATTTCATAGACACTTCTAACTTTGCAGAGTATTTAAATGAGTAACTTGTTGTGAAATACACCAGAAAGTATGTTATATTCCATTTTGCAAATGGGGACATTGAAACACGAATAATTGAAAGACAGCATCAAGTCTGGTAGAAAGAACTCAGACCAGAATTTGAACTTTACTCCTGAAAACTCAATAGCTGACTTTGGGCAAATGTTAAATTTTCTTAATCTCAATTTTCCTCAACTATCAACTGAGAGTAACAATCTCAGTTCTGCCCCCTTACAAGGCCCTAAGATGGGTTCAGTCAAAAGATCCACGTAAAAGTACAAAATGTTACTAGTTTTTTTACTGTTGGTTTGCCTGTGGTCATCCAGAAAAGTAAGGGTTGAGCTGACATTGAAATACCACTATTGTAAACATATTCTCTTTCCTTAGACAAAGTGTGACAAATATGTAGGCTCCACTCTTCTTACTGTGCAGATATTGCCAATTAATCACAGATTTTCTTTCTGGTGTGACGTCAGAAGTTCTCAGCAGCACAGTCCAGATAACTACAAACCGAAGTTCAGATACTAAGCTTGGGACCAAATCTATTGGCTATCCCTATATTTCAAATGCCATCACTTTACTCCGACTCCTTTAGGGACCAACTGCTTTATACCATATTTTTAATGTAATAGATTAATATATTGGTGTTTTTCAGGCACCGTTAACAGGTAAGTCAAAGTATAGTTGACCAATCCAACAATTATCTCAGGCCTTCCAATTTTATAGCCTGTGTTAAGTAGAAAATCTCAAGCCTCATTTAGGAGGCAGCCATTAGCACAATAGGTTCTCAAAGTTTAGCAGGCACTCGACACACCTGTACAAACATAGATTTCTAGGGACACCCTCAGAATTTCTGATCAGTGCGTCTTTTGTAGAGCTCAAGAATTTGCATTCCTAACACATTTCCAAGTAATTCTGCTAGTCCAGCATTGCTCTGAGAACCCCTGGAAGACTCCTGATCTCAGAGCAAGAAGACCTCAGTTTGAGAAATCCTTCTATTTTTTTATAATATTTGCAATCTTGGGAAAAAATCCTAAGCCTCCAGGTTTGAGTTTAGTTCTTTTAACTGATCTGTTTACCTCATAATGTCATTTTGAAGATATTTTTTCCAGAGGATAGAGTTCAGGAGGAGAAATAGAATAAATTATGAAAAGTCTGGAAAAGGCTTACAAATGGTAAGTGTTCTAGATAAGAAAATGCATATTAGTGCTTTTGTTGTTAGGGAAGATGCCTGTTTATCATTTTTTAATGTATACATAGTGTACATAATTATGGGGTATAGGTGATATTTTGGTGCATGCATACAATGTATAATGATCAAATTAAGGTAATTAGGATATTTATCACCTCAAACGTTTTAAATCTTCTCTTCTAGCTCTTTTGAAATACACAGTATATTGCTGTTAACTGCAGCCACCCTGAAGGTGCCTTTGTAGCTTGAAGTTCAACCAGCTGTTTATGGAACCATCTCCTTCTCAGGCCTCTGAAGGGCTTGCTCTCCTCTTTGCAGCGATGGGCAGACTGCAGCAGAAAGCTGCATGAAACATGCCTGGCCTCTACGCAACTCTATCACAGCTTGCTGAAGCTTACCCACAGTCTACATGAAGTAAATGTTTTCAGAATATTCTACGTGTTTAGCCTAAGGCATCGTTCCCCTTTGCTGGTCTACAGGGACTAAAGAAACACCGTCAATCAGAGATGATCTAGGGTGGAACTGTCAGCCATTGGCAGTGGCTCCTCAGAGTTTTGCTTGTGACTCATGACAACAGCTTGCCAGGGGGAAGGGGAAGGAAATCATCTGGAAAACACCCTTAGTAAAACTGAAAGAAACATTCTGGGAAAGAGGGGAAAAAAAGTGAAAATAAAGGCAAAACAAAGGCAAGGTCTCCTTAGGATCCCAGTAAGTCCCGACTCAACATTTTCATTGACAGTGGAAAGAACCTAGAGCTTGAAGTTCTAATTCCTGTCTCTGCCACTTATTGGCTGAATGCCACTGGAGATGTCTCTTCCCAATTCTCATAATTTAAAAGCCCTACAGAGGCACAGAATATCTCTGTCTTTTTCAGAGCTGTATTCTCAGTGACACACATGGATTAACTGCTCAATAAATATTTATTTAATGAACAAATGAGTAACTTAGCAAACCTCCCTTTGCTTCAATTCTCTTATTTGTTAAATAGCATTATGAATACATAGACCCTAGGGCCATTATATATAGTCAATGGGCTAACGAACACTGCACAGAACACAGGAGGTCCTTAATAAATAGAGATTGCAATGAATGCAAATGAATATACCAGTGAAGATATTTTTGTTCATAATCAAATGGCTTATTCATTTCATGTACAGGCATTACCTTATGTTAAGTCTTTTTAGTAGCATGTTTTGATTATCTTTTAATAGTCCTAGAGGGAAAAGAATTAACCTAAGGAAAGTGTATCACTGTTTTAGCTTTAAGCTCATGTCGTAACTAATTGCTCCTAATATGATAAACAGAAACTAGTTTATTCCCTAGACAACAGTATCTTAATTCTAAATTTAAGATAACTCTGTTAATTTTTATCAATTACGTAATTCCTGGAACTTCATTTTTTTTTGCAGAGGATAGGGTTCAGGAGGAGGACTTGAAAAAAGATCATCTCAGAGTTTTGAAAGAAGATATAATCAGCAAGCCTCCGAGAAATCATAGCTGATGACTGAGTCCACAGTCTGCTCATAAAATGTAGAGTTATAGCTCTCGCTGTCATCACTGTCTCTGATGGGTCTGAAGAATTGCGAATCACTAAAAATCTACTTTTTTAAATGGCTAGAAAGACTGTTTGAATCACCTGGAAAGCTTGCACTTCTTTTTCTTTATCTAGAAGACAATGGAAAGTTGTGACATTCTCTCTCAGATTAGACCCATCTGTTCCTTTCCTCATTCATTCAACTCTTACATATTAATTCACTGACTTTTAGGTACTGGGAATAATTCCGGAGAGTTATCTGTCCTTCTGCATCTCTTGCAGTGCAGATCAACCACCAGAAAAGTCTATGCCTGGAAGTTCCGGGGGCCCTGGGGTAGTATCTCAGATATCCTCATGAACAAGTTCAACAAGATAGCCTGTGATATTGGACATGTTTCCTCTTTTACTCTGGTTCCTCTCTAATGGATCTGTTGCCTTTGTCTTCAGAGACGAATATCATCATCTTCCCCTGAAGTCCCCAAGGTACCAAAGCAGGCATTGCTCCAACTTACAGGTACTTCTTTTTCTATTTGAATGTCAAAGCATGGCCCAGTGACTTTCAAAGTTTTCCGTAGAGTAGTTTTTTATAATTATTCCCCCTAGCGCTCTTCTCCAAAAACACTGACATGACTCTATATTTCCTGGGGCGGGGCAGCCAGAACGGTTGACACTCAGAGCTTTTCCTTTCTAAAGCCTAATTTATCTGATTCTCTTTTCTTGAGGTGACTTCTCTTCCAGGAGACTCCACTATGGACAACTCTGAAGCTCATGCTAAAACACACATTTCATTTCAAATTATACCTGCTACCTCAGACTTTAGTCCCAGCTTTGATCTTCTCAATGTCTGTGGACCCAACTTCTATCTAACCGTATCTACTTCCATTGCCCACTGATTCAGGCTTAACTGCCTTTAATGTTTAATTTTCTCAGCCTGGATGATCATAGGACATTGGCCATAATCCCTCCACGTGGAATAGATTTTGTTGTGGTGCCAAAATTAAGCTAAAGGCTGCCTTAAAATCGGCTAAACTTTTTTAAGGTCTGTTGTATCAAACACTGTGCTAATAGTAAGAAGAAACATAGTGTGCTTACTAATGCAATGCCCTCTGTACCTTGCATTAATTAACTCAGTTGTCTTTATATCAACTCTATGAGGTTGACACTATTATCATTCCCATTTCGCAGATGAGAAAACTGAGGTGCAAGGAGGTCAAGTGACCTACCATACAATTAGCAAGTGGCGTCCTTAGGATCTGAGCCAGGCTGTCTTGCTCCGGAGTTCACATTCTTCACTATACCTCTATCTGCCTCTTAAACAGCAAAGCACTTTATAAGGGCTATCTCAATGAATCACCATAACTGCTCTAGATGATTACTCTTTTTATTCCCATTTTATCCTAGAAAAACAAAGGTTTAGAAAAGTTAAGTTCCATGATGATTATTTAGCATAGAAATCAGACTGTAATTCAATTAAGACTGATACTAAAGCCTTTAATCACTGCTCTGTTCTATTATCACTCATGAATATTTGCCTCTTTAGCCCTTTCAATAGCACTTCAGACCAGGGTTTCTCAAACTTAAGTAAGGTCTAACATTATAGGACATATAAAAGGAAAAACATATTTTGGATCCCCAATATTGATTTAAGTTATTCTTATTTTGTTATGTAAAGATGCACAAATATCAAACTAGATATGTATTTTCTATGTTTGCAGTTATGACTGCAAAAACAAAATTAAGGTATAAATTAAATAAAAATAAAGCAAAAACTCAAAACAACTTCAATTAGCATGGATAACATCAAGTTGTATTTCAGAGCAAGGTTTTGGTGGACCACCTTGCCCTGGAATGACCACTTCAATGTGACCATGTTACTGATTGCTATGGACAGTTGTTTTGAGTTTAGCACTCCTGACTGCCATATATCCTGTGATACTGCCATCTCCCACCCACTGTCTTTAAGCACTGAGAAGCTTTTGTCCATACACTGTCATTTGACTTTCACATGGCACAAAGACAACAGTATAGTAAACACATCTGTGTTCTTATATAATTAGCCTACAGTCATGAAAATAGTTTAATCTGGTGTTGATTTGTCCATGACACAGGGCTCACATGCCTGGTTTTTTAACAAACTCCTGTGGAGGGTGAAGATATATTTGATCCATTAATGAACTTCATTAATGAAGATCACCTAAAATGGAAAGGTTTCTCTGCAGCTCTGAGTCTTAAACAGCTGGGACCACTTAAGTATTTTCAACAACAACAAAAAACAAAATTAAAATGCTGTCTCAAAGTAGACCTGCTGATATTGCAGGAAGTACTGGGTAGCGCACCCACACAAACATGCGTGCACACACACACACACACACACACCCTTTGTGTTAAATGCCAGGTTAAATTCAATTTTCATGTGTTTTACAGCAGCTGTGGAAAAGGGGAAATGGGCTTTAAAAAATCAGAAGCAGTTATGTATGTAAGTGAAACTCAGTGTGTTGGTACCATTATTAGGAAAAATGATGGCATTTAGAGATTAATGTGTAGTCTTAGGTTTTGATTCAAAATTGAGTTGCATGTTCTGGCATGTTCTGGCTTCTTCAAGAAAGAGCAAGTGATCTGGAAGGGGATCAGGTGGAGAATAGTCACAGGAAGTCTTTTTTTTTTCTTTTTACTATGGAAGAGAAGGAGCTTACATCCTGTGGAGATGAACTTCTGTAACCACAGGAGGGCTTGAGGCTCCAGAGTAAAGAAAGTTGTGAGACAATTTTATTTCCAGGACTATGAAGTTTTGTAAACAGTCTGGGAAGACTGAAAACACTGTAGTTAAAGAGTTAACCTTTCTTTTTGCCTAAACTGTAAGAAATTGATGGAAAGGGTTGAAATTCAAACCCAATAACATTCTGTTTTCAAAACTGAAAACATTATTTAACTATATTTGATTCATTTCTGTATATTAAATAGTCATGATGACTTTAATAATACTAATAAACTAATATTTACCTGTATTTTCTCCAGTGATCTTTTTATATAGGTTATTTTATTTGGTCCTCTTGATGTCAACAACCGCATGAGGTGGGCACAATTATCCCCATTTTTATTGATAAGGCAAGTTAGACATGAAGAGGTTAAAGAATTTGCCCAAGGTGACCCATCTCTTAAATGACAGAGCCAGGATCGGAGCCTGGGTCTCTATAATCCTTAAGCCTCAGCTCTTCATCCCTAGCACCAATTTTGCCTTCTGTAAAGTACTCTCTAGATAATCAAATCCTAGTAATATTACACTGTAGCATCTAACTATCCAACCTGCTTATATTATCAATGAGAAACCTGAGACCCAGAGATGTTAAATGAATTCCTCAAGGTTATACAAGCAGAGATAAAAACCAGGTTTCAAATTCCCCATTCAATGTGTCTTCGAATACATATATTGTTTTTAAAAAAAATAAAAACAACTAGCATTTCTTTGTTTTAAATCTAATTCAATTCCCAAAATTTTGTGTAGCCAGTGGTTTCTTTTTAAATTTCAGTTTCATGTATAAGGAAATGGAGATCCAGAGATGTTAAGTAACTTGTTAATAATCTCAGGGTAGTGACTTGTCAGCTCTAATAAGGATTTGGTACTTAACCATTTCATTTTGATTTGAGGGGGAAAAATCAGAGTTAAATACAAAATAGAATTATCCCTGCCCTTTCTTCAGTTAACTTTGGCCAGACATTGTTGTCTCAAGGCTGTCTCAATGACTTTAGCTCCTTGAACCAATTTATTCATATCTCAATGCCTTCTGGCAGGTTTCCACTTTACCCCAAACCAGGTCACCTCTCATTTTCAGTCCCTGACAGCCTCTGAGTTTGTGAGTTTATACTGGCTGAGTACTTAGGAAGTAGAGTGCCCAGGCCTGAAACGGAAAGGGGTTCTTAAGACATAGAACTTTCAGTGCTAAAACTAGGAAAGAACAGGGCAAACTGCGATAAGTTGTTAACCCCATTAGGTACCCATGAAATATATACTAGATGGGGAAAGGAGTATGAGGATCTAGCTTTAAAAAAATTCAAGCACTGAATTCCAATATTTATTTATTTCAATATTTCTTTTCTACTCTGTGCCAGACAATTGCTAACCACAAATGATGTGTATAAGGCAGAGAATATGTCTTCAGTGACCTGGCATCTAGTAGAGGGAGATAGAATTAACTTACAAATAACTGTCACCTTAAGCAAAATGAAGAAAGTATTATAGCACTGAAAGCTTAAACTAATGCTTGTGTGTGCTTATTCATAATGGGGTGATATGACCTCCATCTGCGAGTCACTTTATATAATTGAAGTCCCCAGGAATCTGAACTCTCCACTTGAAAAAATGACAAGGTCAACACAATGAAGGATATACTGCTAATATAAAATGCAATTTCTCTAGCTGTTTGTAGCGGAATCTGGCTTTTAATAGGAAATCCAAACCTTTAATAGGAAAGTCATTTGTATGGGGAAATCAATACTTATGAAGTGATTTTGCAACCACAGTCACTTTCATATATATGCAATTTCTAGCACTTTGTTGACATGAGCTAGTTTCCAAGGTGAACCTGTGGAGTAAATGGGTCTATGAAACCCCTCAATGACATTAGCTACGAAAGAGAAGTAGCCTCAACAACTATACTATTTAAAACAACCTTATTACCATCTTCCAAGCTACCATTAAGCTTGAAATCATTGCTGATAAAGCTTTGGAAAACAAGTCAAGTAGAGATTTGACACATCTCTCTGTATAATAACATATATCTTTTTAAAAATTCAATAAATCTTTATCAGTCATTGCTTTGTGCTGGGTGCTAGATACACAAACATAAGTAAGATAAAATTTCTGCCCTCAAGAAATGTATAATCTAGTTGGGAAGAGAGAGAGTAAAAGCAAAGTGCTACAGAATATTGAGACTCACACTTTAATAGGGAGGGAAGAATCAGTTCAACATTGGGGTTTCGGAGGAAAGAAGAAAGTAGAAGACTTCATAGGGAGAGTGACACTTAAACAGGGAATTGATGGTTCAGTAGGAAAGACCAGATTTTCAGTATTAACTGATAGAGATGAGGTGTGCAGAGAGCTAATGGTGCAAAAGATGGAATAAGTTTGGAAAATGGCAAGTAATTCTGTGTGTCTGGACCATCTGTGGTAGGCTGAACAATGACCTCTCCCCTCCAAAGATGTCTTCATCCTAATCCATGGAACCTGCTAATAGTTTACATGACAAAAGGAACTTGGTAGATGTGCTTACAAATCTTGAGATCAGACTATTATCCTGGGTTATCTGGGTGGGTCCAATGTAATAACAAGGGTTCTTATAAAGGAAGACTGGAGCATCAAAGTGAGTAGTAGGAGATGTGATAATAGAAGCAACAGGATGGAGTATTGCAAGGTGGGGTCTGTGAGTCAACGAGTGTAGGAAGCTTTGAGAAGCTGATGTAGGCAAGGGAATGGATTGACCCTGAAGACTCCAGGAGGAACACAACCCTGCCAAAAACTTGATTTTAGGCTTCTGACTTCCAGAACTGCAAGTCAGTAAATTTGTGTTGTCTTAAGCCACTAAGTTTGTGGTAAATTTGTGGCAATTCATTACAGCAGCAATAGGAAATTAATCCCCCATCTTATGCAGCAAAGTGTCTGATCATTGAGTACCTGATGAGTTTTGCTAGGGAATTTCAATGTTATTAATAACATAGAGTCACAGAAGGGCTTCAAAAAATGGGTAATAAAACACAGAAGAGTCAACATTTCCAAAAATAGAGACCATTCAATCCTGACCCTGAGGACCATCAGACAAAGTCTTTCATCGCTATACCTCCACAGGTTCTTCAAGGACTTAGAAGACATCAGTGTTAACTTGAACAGTGACTGTTTATGAAATGTTTTTCAATAATTGATGTATATTACATAGCCAAGATCAATCTCAGTGATGAGAAATACTAAACATAAATGTATACCCTTGCCTCAGATAGGGATAAGCAGTAAATCCTTGACTTCATAACAGTTTATTGAATAAGTAAATGTGAATTATAGAAAATGCTAAGGGATAGGAGATTGTTATGCTGCACCTCACACTGATAATCTGGCTAAGCCCAGGAAACCTGGCAAGCCCCCGAGTGCTGCTTTCTTTGAAATGATTGTAACAAGAAGAATGTAGGGCAATGATAAGAAAATAGGACTGGGACTCTAGACAATTGGATCCTTGTACTCATTCAGTACATGGCCAGCCATATTGATCTTAACAAGTTAACTCATCTGTAAAATATAGATGGCAAGTTAGATGATCTTTGAGTTACCATTTAGCCTGTATGCAACCGGTTCTCCTGCTGGAAATGCACAGGAGGATCTCTCTGTTATTGGCTGTCATTAATGATACCTACTACCAATTTCCCTATCAGGATCCAGCTGTTCTGGCCTTGATTTTCTGATATCTCACAACCTAACTCTTTCTCTCCTTACTCATATCTCTCTTTCCATCCTCCCTTACTTTCTTAAGAGGGAGTACCATCTTAAATAGCCTGGGTTTTTGAGTCAGCATTAGCTAGGTTTGAATCAGGAGCTACCAATTAGCAGCTATACGACTTTAGCAGGGTACTTAGCCTCTCTTTCCTTCAGTTTCTTCACTGGTAAACTATAGATAACAAAGTACTTGTCTCATGGAGCTATTGTAAAGATTAATAATGATAATACCTATAAATTACCAAGCATCGTGCCACTTACAGAATAATTACTCAATAAATGTTAGCTCCTCTTATCATTGTTATTTTTATTCTAATCCCTAAACTCTAACATGTGAGGCATCTAATGACTATTTTATGATAGGACTGATGGTAGAAACTGATAGCTGATCACCAAACTCATTTCTCCTTTTCTTGTGCATATGATAGACTATATTTCACACTATCTCTTGCAATATAAGACAAGCAGAAGGAATGTGAGTAGAAGAGATATGCATCTCTCTAGGCCTTGCTCAAAACCTCCTATGAGACTCTCCATATTCCTTTCCCTTCTGGCTTGAAATAGACAAGTGAGGTGAACTTGGAAGCCACAAATTATAGGTTGTGAAATCACATAATTGAAGAAATCTCTCATAAATACTCATTTTGGGGGCTTTATTGCAGAAGAAATAAACTTCGATTGCATTAAGCTACTGAAATTTCAGGTTATGTCTGTAGAGAGCAGCTGGAGTTACTTTAATATCAGAAATTTTTAATTCTTTGGTCTCTTTCTGCAATGGATCAAATTATGAGGAGAAAGAAAAAAAGTTCAATTTGTCTCTCTTTTTCTTTTGTTGCTTTTGCTTTTTGGGTCCTATCTAAGAAAAACTTCAGCCTAGCCGCAAATATTCGCCTAAGAATTTTATACTTTAGCTATTATACTGAAATTTAGGATCTACTCTGAGTTGATTTTTATGTATGTTCTGAGGCAGGAGTTTAACTACATTCTTTGCATGTGGATATCCAGTTCTCCTAGCACCATTTATTGAAAAGATTATTATTTGTATATTGCCTTGTTTTTCCATCTGTATTAGGCCATTTGCATTGTTATAAAAAAAATACCTGAGGCTGGGTTACATATAAAGAAAAGAGGTTTAATTGGCTCACAGTTCAGCAGGTTGTACAAGCATGGTGCTAGCATCCATTTCTGGTGAGGCCTCAGGAAACTTACAATCATGGTGGAAGGATAAGCGGGAGTAGGCATCTCACATGGTGACAGTGGGAACAAGAGACAGTGGGGAAGTGCCACACACTTTCAAACAACTAAGTCATGTGTAAACTCAGAGTGAGAGCTCACTCATCACCAAGGGAATGGTGCCAAGTCATTGACGAGGGAGCCCCCCCATGGTCCAAACATCTCCCACCAGGTCCCACTTGCAACATTGTGAATCACATTTCAACATGAAATTGGGAGGAGACAAACATCCAAAGTATATCAAGAAATCAATTGACCATAGATGTATGTATTATTCTGAACTCTCAATTCTATTCCATTTATGTGTATATCTGTCTTCTGCAAGTACCACGCTGTCTGGATTACCATAGCTTTGCAGTATTTTGCAATCAAGAAGTATGATTCCTCCAATTTTGCTCTTCTTATTCAAAACAGTTTTGGCTATTTTGGTTCCCTTGTATTTCTATATGACTACTGGGATCCACTTGTCAATATCTGAAAAAAAAACGCAAGCTGGATTTTGATAGGAATTTCTTTGAACATATAGTTTAATTCGTGGAGTATGGCCATTTTAACAATATTAAATTTTCCAACCCACAAACATAGGCTATCTTTCTGTTTATGTAGCTTCCTTTTAACAATGTTTTGTAATTTTCAGTGTCTTACACTATTTTTGTTAATTTTATTACTAATTATATTAGTTTTCTAATAATATTATAAATGGGATTGTTTTCTCAATTTTATTTTTGCATTGTTATTGCTATTGCATAGAAAGATAACTCATTTATGCCTGTTAATTTTGTATTCTGCAATCTAGCTGAACTCATTTTATTAGTTCTAATATGTGTTCTTCTTGGTGTATTTCGTAGGATTACCTACATAAAATGCAGGCCATTTGCAAGAGGAGATCATTTTAATTCTTACTTTGCAATCTGAATGCCTTTTATATTTTTTTCTTTCCTAATTTCCCTGGCTGGACTCTCTAGTGTTATGCGGAATGCTGTCTTCTGTCTCATTTTAGGGGGAAAGCATCCAGTCTTTCACTATTAAGTATAATGCTAGCTGTAGGTTTTTAATAAATGCCCCTTATCGGATTAAGAAAGTTCTGCTCTATTCAGTTTATAGAGTGTTTTTAATCATGAAAGTGTTGGATCTTGTTAAATGGTTTTTGTTGTATCTATTGAGATGAGTGGTTCTGCTTTTTATTCTATTAATATGGCATATTACATATTAAAAAATTATTTTTCAGATGTTAAATTAACCTTGAATTCCTGGGTTAAATCTCACTTGGCCATAGTATATAATTATTTTAATATGTTTCTGGATTCAGTTTGTTAGTACTTTTGGGGGACTTTTGTGTCTATATTTGAAAAGTCTGTAGACTATAGTTTTTATGAGGTCTTTGGTTTTGGTTTGAGGGTAATACTGGCCTTGCAGAATGAATTGAAAAATAATCCTCCCTCTTTTTTGAAAGAATTTGTGAAGAGTTGGTATTATTCTTTAAATGTTTGGCAGAATTTACAAATGATGTTATCTGAGACCCTGATTTTATTTGTGTGATTTAATTACTAATTCAATTTTCTTATTATAGATCTGTTCAGATTTTTTTGTCAGATTTTTTATTAACTGTATTTCTTAGAAACGTTTCAGATTTAGAGAAAAACTGAACGGAGACTACAGAGTTTCCATATATCCCTACACACAGTTTATTCTGTTATTAACAATTTATATTATTATGGAATATTTGGTACACTTTATGAACAAATATTAACATATTATTACAACTAAAGTCCATCATTTATTCTGATTTCCTCAATTTTTACCTAATGACCTTTTTCTACTCCAGTATCCCATTGAGAAGGATATCCCATTGCATTCAGTCCAATCATTATGTCTTTTTAGATTCCTCTTGGCTGTGGCAGTTTCTCACAGTTGCCTTGTTTTTGTTTTGTTTTGTTTTGTTTTGAGACAGAGTTTTGCTCTTGTAGCTTTTTGCCCAGGCTGGAGTGCAATGGCACCATCTCAGCTCACTGCATCCTCCACCTCCCGGGCTCAAGTGATTCTCCTGCCTCAGCCTGCCGAGTAGCTGGGATTACAGGCATGCATCACCACACTGGCTAATTCTGTACTTTTTTTTTTTTTTTTTTTTAGTAGGGACAGGGTTTCACCATGTTGGCCAGGCTGGTCTCAAACTCATGACCTCAGGTGATTCACCCACCTCAGGCTCCCAAAGTGCTGGGATTACAGGCATGAGCCACCACACCCAGCCCTTGCCTTGTTTTTGATGACCTTGACAGTTTTGAGGAGAACTGAACAAGTACATTTGATTTCAGAAAGAACATGTACAAGTCTCAGAGTCAAAACACTGTCCTTATCTTGTTGTAAAAAAATAAAGATAAAGTCTATGCAGGACTTATTACAGAGGTCATTATACAGTAGGTACTTTACAAAATGGTCCCTTAATTCTATTGCATCTTATGTTATTTGCTTTATTGTGAATGCTAATTTTTTAACTTTTACTTCACAATAAATCTGTCCTTTTCTTTAAATCATGGACCGTAAAGTTTTCCCTCATGCATTCTCTTAAGTGCTTGATTCAGTGCTAAGCTTGTGCTGTGTGTCCACCATTAATATGGTAATTAATTATTTCAGAAAAGCGAAGGCCCTTTATCCCACTACTTGAATTCCTTAAGCATTTAGAACTCAGAGATTAATTTCTTACAGGATAGGAAATATATAACACATTATAATTCTCACTGGGTGCTTATATTTTAGTTTGAATGAGTTATCTGATTCTATCTATTCTATGAAAATATATGGTATATATTAGTCTGTTCTCAAACTGCTAATAAAGACAACCTGAGATGAGGTAATTTATAAAGGAAAGAGGTTTAATTGACTCACAGTCCACATGGCTGAGGAGGTCTCACAATCATGGAGAAAGGCAAAGTAGGAGCAAAGTCATGTCTGACATGGCAGAAGGCAAGAAGAACATGTGCAGGGGAACTCCCCTTTATAAAACCATCAGATCTCATAAGGCTTATTCACTCTCACAAGAACAGCACGGGAAAGACCCGCCCTCATGATTCAGTTACCTCCCATCTGGTACCTCCCACATCCTGTGGGAATTATGGGAGCTACAATTTGAGATGAGATTTGGGTGGAGACACAGCCATATCGTATCATGGTATAAGTGGTAGACTCATTTGCTAGCTCCAGTATTTTCTCCCCCAGTAGCATGATCCTTGCCAAATGACCTTGCAAGTCTCGGTTTTTTGTTTTTGTTTTTGTTTTTGTTTTAAGAGAAAAGGTCTCGTTCTGTCACCCAGGCTGGAGTTCAGTGGAACAATCACAGCTCGCTGCAGCCTCAGACTCCTGGGCTCAAGCAATCCTCACACCTCAGCCTCCTGAGTAGATGGAATTACAGATTCCTGCCACCACGCCCTGATAATTTTTTTTATTTTGTAGAGATGGAGCTTGCTATGTTTTCCAGGCTGGTCTGAAACTCCTAGGCTCAAGCAATCCTTCTACCTCAGTCTTTCAAAGTGCTGGGATTACAGGCATAAGCCACACTCTCAGCCTTTTCATCCTTATCTTAGTCAGTTCAGGTTTCTATAACAGAATAGCAGAGATGAGATGGCTTAAACATCAGAAATTTATTTCCATAGTTCTTGAGGTTAGGAAGCCCAAGATTAAGGCATGAACAGATGTGATGTCTGGCGAGACCCACTTCTTGATTTGCAAATAGCTTTCTTGTTATATCTTCACATGGTAGAAAACATGCAGAAAGGAAACCCTGTGTCTCTTCTTATAAAGACACTAACCCCACTCTTAAGTGTTTCGCCCTAATGACCTAATTACCTCCCAAAAGCCCTGTCTCGTAACACTATCACACTGGGGGTTAGGATTTCAATGTATGAATTTTGGGGGAACACACAAAATGAAGAAATAACAGTGTGACATTTCTAAGCCTAGACCTTTAAAAGCCTTTATTGTCTCCACTTACCCTCCTGAACTCCACCATCTCCATGAGGAGAATATTCCTATACTAGCCCACAGGCTGAAAGGAGGATGAGAGGCACATAGAATAGAGTTACTCCAGATAATGTTCCCTGGCCAAGCCTGGACCAGTACAGAATCTACAGAGAACCTGCATGTATATAAGCAAGTCTAGCTTAGATTACCTAACCTGCAGCTAACCTATACTTGTGTAGGCTATAAAAATACATGATTTTTTTTTAAAGACATGGAATATGGGGTTAGGTTATAAGTTTGGACAGCCAGGTATTGAGATGGGCAGGTGAATTGACCACCAATGCACTGGCAGGAGCAGGGAGTGAATCCAAGAATATCAGATACCAACATTGTTCTAAGTCTTCGTGGCATGCTGTACTGATACTGATTACATGGGCATAGTGGGTGGACGGGGGAGTCTACTGCCACTGGAGAAAATCTAGGAGAATCTGCTTTCTCTTCTTCAACAGACATATTATGTATCTAATAATAATAAAATGTGATATTTGTTGACTGCTTACCATTTGACATGCATTGTGATGAGTAATACACAGATACAAGGCCAGCAAGATACACCTAAGTCTATTTACAAAAGGATACACAATTACATTTACAATATGGCAAAATAAATTCTACAATAAGGGCAGTGAAATTTGCTATTGGATAAATCAGAAAAGATACCTCAGTAAGACTTGGGAAAAACGAAAGGCTGGACCAAAAACTGACAATCGTTGGCCAAACAAAGGAGAAGGAGTAAAGAAAGGCAACATAAAATATAATAGGTACTGAATATTAAACTCTTACTCGGCGCCAGCCACTGCTGTGTGCTTTACAGGTACGAAGTACACCAACCATGCTTACCTGACCATGTGAAGCTATAACTCTCCTAATGCTGCAGATGAAGAACAAAGCAAGGTCATGTGACTTGCCCAAGACCACAGAGTTGATTGGCTGAAGAGATGTAGTTGGAGCCCAATCCTTCTGCTTGTGAGATTAAATTAAATTTGGCATAACACTGACATGTACATAGTGAACTGTAGCTTAACTTAACATGTAAGCAAACTACAACCTTGAAAATATATTCTTGGTACAAATAATGTAGTCTTCAACAATCATAGCAGCCAAGTGTTTAGCCAATCCCAGGCTGCAAACTGCTCAGACATATCCAAATAAGGCAGACAGCCAAGCCATAACCAATGAGACTATTTCTGTGTGTCACTTTCTTTTTCTTTATTTAAGTGCTGCCTGCCCAAGTTACTGGGTGGAACTCCCTGAACCTTTACTGGTTTAGGGTGCTACCTACTTCATGAATCATTTTTTTGCTCAAATAAGTTATGCTAAATTTAAATTGTCAAACAGGAAACCTACAGAATAGGAGAAAATTTTTGCAATCTACCCATCTGACGAAGATCTGATATCCAGAATTTACTAGGAACTTAAACAAATTTACAAGAAAAAACAAACAACCCCGTCAAAAAGTGGGCAAAGGACATGCACAGACACTTCTCAAAAGAAGACATTTATATGGTCAAAAAAAATATATTAAAAAGCTCAACATCACTGATCATTAGAGAAATGCAAATCAAAATCACAATGAGATAACATCTCACGTCAGTCAGAATGATGATTATTAAAAAGTCAAGAAACAATAGATGCTGGCGAGGCTGTGGAGAAATAGGAACTTTTACACTGTTGGTAGGAATGTAAATTAGTGCAACCATTGTGGAAGACAGTGTGGCGATTCCTCAAGGATCTACAACCAGAAATATCGTTTTACCCAGAAAGCCCATTACTGGGCATATACCCAAAGAAATAAAAATCATGCTATTTTTTGACACAATTTTAGCCAGCACACTATAGTATTCTCATTATCTCTTTCTTGACGACCACTTTGAGAACACCAAGGTCTTGGTCTAATAAAAAGAGAAGTCCTTTTCCCAAGTTCATCATCACTTTCCTGTCTTCCTGAAGACGGGGCTTTCTTTCTGGTTTCTGGGAAATTAACCTTAAACAGCTGTGTCACACTACGTTCAGAAATAGGCTAACCAGTTGGCATAATGCCAGATTGTTGGTCACGGCATCCCAAAAGCAAGAAAAGATCTGTGCAGATGTTTTGCTGTAACATTGGCCTCCAAGCCTCCCACATGAAGAGCCAACATTCACTCTTAGCATTCACAAGCCAGTGACTACAGTCTCCAACCCCAAACAGGGAGGCAGAGAAAGTGAGCTTGAGAGTCTATTGCTCTTAAAAGTAGTGCCAAGGCATAAAACAAGAGAATTTCAGGATGCAAAGCCCATCCAGCAACAATTTGGGGAAGCTGCGCTGGGGTATGTGAGCTTTGCTGGCAAGCTACTCAGTACAGCTGGACATGATAGGATACTGGTCTGGGAAGCCGTTTCTTGCTGCAGGCTGCCTGGCACACTAGTCAGAGGTGAAATCCAGTGAGACAAGAATATGATTCTACATTCCACTGAAGCAGCCTGGGATACTCTTCAAGCTAGGGCACATGGAAATATTTTACCTACAAAGAAAGGGGCTTTCCATGGATTTCCCAATAATATGCATTTATCTGAAAAGGAAAGTAGAAAAAGCCCTGCTGGTCAAACAGAAAGCAGGTCTGTCCTCCACACAGTACAGGCACTGTTCTGACTTCATTCTTATGGAACAGACAGCATGACGCATACTGTTTCAAATAACTGACTATTTGCTTCTCATTCGAGATGCATAATCTACTCAATTAAATGGGTACTTAATAACCCTCCTTTTGCAACAGAACAATTGAGTCAGTTGCTAGCCAAACATTTCTGTCTCTCACCCTGATCAAACATGCATGAGGGAAGGAGGAAACTTTTCACTGTTTCTCCAACATACCAGGCTCTTTCCTGTCTTTCTGCCTTTGCATAAGCTGGTCGTTTTGTCTAAAACACTGCTTTCTTGTTTTAATTGCTCAGTTATCCTTCTGGATAGCAATGATAGTGCTGCTGCTAATGATGACGATAAGTAGCATAGAATATGTGTAACTGTGTGCTCTGTGCCTGGCATTGCACCTAGAACTTTATTACAAATTATTCTACTTATTCCTAAAAACAACTTTGTGACATAAGTGATTTTCCTTACCCTATTTTACAGACAAGCAAATTCAGGCACAGAAGGATGTTTTGCCCAACGCATATGCCAACTAAGTGCTAAAACACTGTACTACACACCAACTAAAAAGGCTAAAGTAAAAAATACAGACCGTGCCAAGTGTGGTTAAGAAAACTCTCAAACATTGCTAGTAGGAGTAATGCAAGTTGATACAAATCACATTTGAAAACCCTTCAATAGTATTTGTTAAAGTTGAAAATAAAGCATAGAAATAATTTTATTCCAAGGTATGTAGACCTCCAGAAAGGAAAATATATGTTTATCTACTAAAGATGAATGTAATACCATTAATTCCATTCCAGGCTATATAGACCAAGAGATTCATACAAAAATGTTAAGAGCAGCATTATGTATAATGGCCCCAAATTGGAACAATTCAAATGCCATCAACAGTAGAATGGATAAAACCACATATATTTACTAAATGGAATAATAGACTACAGCATGAAAGTGAACAAATTGCAACTAAGTCTAATATATTAAAAAGCTCACAAAAATAAGGTTAAGAGAAAGAAGCTGTAAACAAAAAAGTATATATATCATGATTTCACTTATATAAAGTTGAAAAACAGATCAAATTAATCTATGCTACTACAAATTAGGATAGTAGTTACCCTTGGGGCACGGCAGCAACTGCAATGGGAGCCTCTGGGATGCTGATAATTTTCTGTGCTTGATTTTTGAGGCTGGTTACACAAATATGTTTACTTTATAAAAAACAGGCTGGATGCAATGGTTCAAACCTGTAATCCCAGCACTTTATGAGGCTGAGGCGAAAGGACTGCTTGAGGCCAGGATTTCGAGAACATCCTGGGCAACATAGGAAGACCCATCTCTACAAAAATAAAAATTTTAAAAATAAATAAAAGTATTGATATTAACCAGGTATGGTGACCCCTGCTGTTAGTCCCTGTTACTCTGGACTGGAGGCTGAGGTGGGAGGATCACTTGAGCTCAGGAAATCAAGGCAGCAGTGAGGTGTTACTGCACCACTATACTCCAGCCTGGGCAACAGAGCAAGATCCTGTCTCAAAAAACAAGAAACAAAAATAAACAAACAAACCAAAATTCATCTGATGGTACACTTAGAATTATTCTCACTTTTCCATATGTATGTATGATATACAACATATTTCAATAAAAAGTTTAAACTTTAAAAAAAGGTCTGGTCTGAGCAAATTTAAAGCTCATGCTCTTAACCTCTGAGGGATATATTCGTATTTTAAAAATAATTCAGAATGAAATATATCCCATAATACACAGTTATTCATACGTACTTTGCTTCAAAAGGCATTTTTTACATATGGCCTCTGATAGCACTTAACAACTTATGTAATGATCTGGTCCCCACACAACTGGGAGATACTTGAACAGGAAACCTCTCCATTATATTTCTTAGTATCCCAAACTTTTAGCACAGGGTATGAAACGTCATAGTCTGTCTTTGGCTGTTTGGTAAATCAATGAATACATTTCTGTATTCTGAATAAGTGCTGTCTATAGAAAAGACTGCGCTGGGGGCCATATGTTTAAGATATGATGTGCCCGTGCTACAGAAAACTGGCAGAATCAACCACTGTGATCCACATGCACTTCTCCCAACCAAAACAGCAAAATTAATGTGCCAGTAGAATGGAACTTTGGACTGTGTATGTACCTGATTACAGGACTGCAAAGCACTTTCTTTACAGCAAATACTCTCCTGGTTTTAAGTGGGAGAAATTGAGATTCAGGATGTTGAGCAACTTGTATAGAGCCCTTGAGAACATTGCAGAGGGGAAGAAAGAAACAGAATCCAAGGATCCTTGAAATCTAAGTCTTCATTCTTTGAAATCAGTGTTAAGAAATAGGCAAAGAAGATATATTTAAGTGGCCCCTAAATACATGACCCAAAATGATATCCTCCAAAAAGAATCCTGTATTGTCTTTGTTTCTTTTTTGGAGTTCAGGCATTGAAGATTTCTATTACAATTTAAATATGTTAGTTAGGAGCCACTAGTACTATATAAATCAGGTTATATCCATTCATAGTATAGCAGTCTCCCTTGGCATTACAATATCAATTGTGTAGCGTGTGATTTGTTTCAGAACTTAGTCATAGATGCTCAGGGAACCCATAACACACAAGCGTATTTCTGTCAAAAAAAAACATTTTTTGTTTAATAGAATAAACACAGCCCTATGTAGTGCAAATAGTACTGACAACAGACTTAAGTCTGAGTTAAAATTCTATGTCCTTTAAAATGTATAACTTTGGCAAGGACCTTAACTTTCTCATGTATAAAATGGAGTTATATTACCTTGTAGTTATTATGAGGAAAAAAGAAAATGTATACAAAGCACTTAGAATAATAGTACTCATTATTGCTATTATCAAAGAAAGGAGATTGGTATCTATTATGGAATATTTATACTGGTTTCTAAGCTCATAATCACTATAAGAAAAGAAGATTTGGGAACATTAACTAGTGTTACTAAGTCGTTCCTTGAAATGCTGTATCTGGGGCCTTAAGCAAACGTAGGGTCTTCTTTGTCCATATAGGGCATAGGTCTGCTCACTTCTCTACACCAGCCCAAGCCCAAGAAATGCCGTGTTGGAATGTGAAAGAATCATAGACATCCACCCCTAGTTCTAAATAAAAGAATGTTATCCAGTACAGAAACCACATTTTTAGCTGAGATATCCTGTCTATAAATGAGAAACCCTGATTTAAAAATAATGGTTTTAGAATCTATAATTACCAACTATGAGGGAAATGTATCCGAAAGAGTTAGAGTCTAAAAATTACAGATCTTAGACAACTGAATCATAAAAAAAAAAAAATCCTTAATAATAAAACTTTACCTGCTACAAAAGTTAAGCAATTGGCCCAGAACACAGTTTAGACTTTATCTTTGTCTTAGCTAGAGGGGAAAAACCTGTGAGAAAGATTAAAATAAGTAACTAAAACTTGGTCTCCACAAAACCTGCTACAGTGCTGAAAGTACTATAGCAGATTTTTTTTTAGGGAATATTCCCTAATTTATATTTTTATAATTTAGAATTGTAGTATGCTCATAAATCTGATAATTTGAAATGTGTGAGGTTTTGCTATAGTCTAAGAGGTCAACAATGGCTGAAAAATGTCCAATTAGTGGAGAAAATAGAGGGGAGACAAATGTTTATTCCATCACACTCAAACTCCCATAACATTATTTTATGGTTTTTGGAAATGCATTTTTTTAGCTTTTTGAGTTGAGATAATCATAGATACACGTGGAGGCATATGAAACAATACAGAGATTTCCTATACACTTTACCTAGTCTCCACCAATGGCAATACCTTGCATAACTATGATAAAGTAACACAACCAAGAAATTGACATTGATGCAATTCTCTGCCTAATTCAGATTTTATCTGTTTTATCTGCACTCCTTTGTGAGCATATGTGTATTTTAGCACGTGCGTAGATTAATGTGAACTTCACTACAGTCAAGATACTGAATACTTCCATCAGAAATACCCAGTGCTCCTCTTACAACCAGTCACCCCTTTTGCCCTCCCTGACCGTTCCTCCTAGCAACTTCTAATTTGTCCTTCATGTCTATAATTGTGTAACTTCAAGAAAATTATATAAATCAGATGGGATCATATCAAACCTTTTGACACAGGCTTTTCAAACTCAACATAATTCACTTGAGAGATCAACAGTTCATTTAGCATAAAATGCTAAGTAATATCCCATAGTATAGATGTATGACAGTTTGTTGAACCATTCACCCATTGAAGGGCATTTGGGTTGTTTTAGTGTTTGGCTATCAGGAATAAAGCTGCTGTAAACATTCATCTAGAGGCCTTTGTGTAGAACTACAGTTTTCATTGCTCTGAGATAAATGTTCAACAGTTTAATTATTCAGCCATATGGTAAGCATATGTTTAGTTTTGTATAAAACAGCCACACACTTTTTCAGAGAGGCTGTGGGTTTATCATTTCGCATTCCCAGCAGCAATGTTTGAGTGACTCAATTTATCGGTATCTTTATCAGCATTTCTTATTACTATTTTTTATTTGTATTATTCTGATAGGTGTATAGTGATATCTCACTTGTGGCTTTAATTTGCATTTCCCTAATGGCTAATGATATCGAACATCATATTCCTGGCTCATTTGCCTTCAGCATATCCTCTTGTGAAGTATTTTGCCCATTTGTATTAATTTGGTGCAGAAGTGATTTGGCAAAAATCGCAATTACTTTTGCACCAAACTAATACATATTCTTTTTTTTTTTTTTTTTTTTTTTTTTTTTTTTTTTTGGGGGTTCTTTTTAATTTTTAACTTTTTTTTTTAAATAAAAAAGTTTTTTTTTTTTTTTTTTTTTTTTTTTTTTTTTTGAGACGGAGTCTCGTTCTGTCGCCCAGGCTGGAGTGCAGTGGCCGGATCTCAGCTCACTGCAAGCTCCGCCTCCTGGGTTCACGCCATTCTCCTGCCTCAGCCTCCCAAGTAGCTGGGACTACAGGCGCCCGCCACCTCGCCCGGCTAGTTTTTTGTATTTTTTAGTAGAGACGGGGTTTCACCGTGTTAGCCAGGCTGGTCTCAAACTCCTGACCTGGTGATCCACCCGTCTCGGCCTCCCAAAGTGCTGGGATTACAGGCTTGAGCCACCGCGCCCGGCCTACATATTCTAATTACATTGGGTTTTTTATGCTAAGTTTTGAGAGTTCTTTCTGTATTTTGGACACAAACACTTTTGTTAGATATGTGGTTTACAAATATCTTCACCTAGTCTGTACCTTATCTTTTAAGCTCTTCACAGGATCTTTTGCAGAACAAACATGATTAATTTAGATGAGGTCCAACTTATCATTCTTTTCTTTTATGAATTATATTCGTGTTTTCAGTCTGATAACTTAAAATACAAAATTAGCCAGGCATGGTGGCGCATGCGTGTAATACCAGCTACTCAGGAGGCTGAAGCAGGAGAATCGCTTGAACCCGGGAGGTGGAGGTTGCAGTGAGTTGAGATCACGCCACTGCATTCCAGCCTGGATAAGAGCAAAAACTCCACCAAAAAAAAACCAAAAAAACAAAAAAACAGAAAAACAAACAAACAAAAAAACCCAGTTTTTTTCTGCCTTTCCAATCTTAATGTCCTTTTTAATTGCCTTATTGTGGCATCTAGATTTCCCATTACTATGTTAAATAAGAGAGGTGAAGGTGGACATTCTTGTCCCTACAACGATGTAACATTTTTTAAATCTCCAAAATTAAATCTGTGCTTGTGTTTGAAATGCATTTTGTATGTGTTTTGGTCCCCTTCCCTCCACAAGCTTGCAGCCTTGTGGGGAGAATGCCGTCACGAAGAACAACACTAAATGTAAAATAAAGTGCAGTGTTGAATCAAGACTGTATGAACTCTGAAATGAGCCAGAATTGAGCTAAATTTCAGAGCTACTAGTATTTGTAATGTGCTTGATATATGTGTCAAATATTGTTCTCAAAGTCTGGAATAGAAAGTAAAAAAGATAGAATCCTGGCCGGGCGCGGTGACTCACGCCTATAATCCCAGCACTTTGAGAGGCTGAGGCGGGTGGATCATGAGGTCAGCAGTTTGAGATCAGCCTGACCAACATGTGAAACCCCGTCTCTACTAAAATTACAAAAATTAGCCAGGCATGATGGCACGTGCCTGTAATCCCAGCTGCTCAAGAGCTTGAGGAAGAAGAATTGTTTGAATCCAGGGAGCGGAGGTTGCAGTGAGCCGAGATAGCACCACAGCAATCCAGCCTGGGCGACAGAGCAAGACTCTGTCTCTAAATAAATAAAAATAAATAAATAAATAAATAAATAGACTCAGTTTACAGTCCAGTAAGGGAGGGCATAAATAAACAAATATATAATAATTAATATATTTGAAGTGCTATAAAGAAAAGTAATAAAGCAGGTGAGAAAAGAGAGAGTGATGAGGTAAGGGCAAGCTATTTTAGATGGTGTGGTTCAGAAAGTCCTCTCTGAGCAGGTGTCATTTTTGTGGGTGCTCTTCTTCTAAATCAAGGCAAGAACATTGAGACAGAAGAAATAGCAAATGCAGAAGCCCCAAGAAAATGAACCTTCATGTATTTGTGAAATGGGAAGAAGACTCGTGTGCCCAAAAGAGAGGAAGAAGCAGGGAAAGAAGTAAGAAATGAAGTTGGAGTCCAGGTGATGAAGAGTTTCTTAGAATGCAAAGAATTCTTTGACTTTTATTTTAGGAGTCACGGTTTTTTTGTCCAGGGAAGTGACTTGATGTGGTTTATATAGCAAAAGGAACATTCCATGAGTGTTGCTGCAGACTATTGTTATGAAGATCACATGTTCACAGAGTGCTGGCTTTTGTTGTATTATCATTAAGGCTATTTCATAGAATGAATTTATTTTCCTCATCGCCAATAGAAATGAGATAATTTGCTATCTGGCAGAAAAATAACTGTGTGACTATTGAAGTTACATGCTGTGTGAATAAAATCTAAGAACATAAAAACCATACCAATCATTATTTTGGTATTAATAGCTCTGTGATATCATACTAGAAATTGGGGCTACGCACAGTGGCTCACGCCTGTACTCCCAGCACTTTGGGAGGTTAAGGTGGGAAGACTGCTTGAGGCCAGAAGGTCAAGATCAGTCTGGGCAACATATTGAGATCTTGTCTCTACTTAAAAAAAAAAAAAAAAAAGCAGGTGTGGTGGCAGCATGTACCTCTAGTCTTAGCTACTCAGGTGGCTGAGGCAGTAGGATCCCTTCAGCCCGGGAGTTCAAGGCTACAGTGAGCCCTGATTGCACCACTGTAGTCTAGCCTGGGTGACAGAGCAAAACAAAGAAGAAAGAAAAGAAAAAAAAAGAAAAGAACTGGAATAACTTGAATTTGTTAAAGATTGTGAATATTAACTTATATGCTAATTTTTGTCATTTTAATTACGTTAAAGATGCCATACAGGTGTTCTTCTAAATATCTTTGATTCTTTGAAGACCATTTGCATCTTTTTTTTTTTGGTATTAAAGAGCTAAAATTACTCCAAGAAGAAAAAAACATGCAAACAAACAAATAATAAGACCTCACTGGGCACTGTTCTGTTGCCACACCAGTCATTTTAACCACATCATCTCCTGCCACATCCCATTCTCGTATTTACTCTCCAGAAGCTTCCCTAAATACATCACCTCGGCTTACACTCTTCTTCCACATTTATTCAGTTAAATTAGCTTTCTTTATCCTCAAAATGGTATTCAGGTATCACCCCTTTTTCAGAGAGCATTAACCAATTCCTTTTATAGATTTAGGTCTATATTTTCTGATCATCCTATCAATACAAAGAATGATAATAAAACTAGGTGACAGTTGAGCATTTATTTTATACCAGAAAATCAAAATACATATTGTATTATTGTTCTCATCATATTAATATGAAAAATGAGATTTAGAGACATTAAGTGACTTACGTAAGGTCCTAGAACTATCAAATCACAGAGTTTAAATTTGAATTTTGTCAGGCTTTGTGTTATTGTAATCATTATTTACATCCACGGTTTCCAAAGTGTGCCTACAGATATCCTGAGCTGCACCAACAAACTTACAGGAGTGCTGCAGTATATTGTTATACTTTGAGGGAAGCCTAGTGTTACTCTATGACTGTCAGACCCTGCAGAAACCTCTTGCTTGAGGTAGTTCATAGGTTCAACATTAGATTACACTACGTTACTTTCAATGACATCATAAACTGAGTGGTTCATGGTTGCTGTGTTAAAGGACAAATACTAAGCAAAAAATCAGTGTGGAAGAGGAAACGAGGGTGGTCATGTCCAATCTGATTCCATGTTTTGACAAGCTGTGTTATGCCTGACAGGTGTACATACTACATTCATTAGTAAGTAATTGTGGCCACTTACGATAGTATTTTTTCTTTCAATATATGTGTTACTTTTTCTGTTCAAATGGCTACTAAGTTGTAAGGATATAAATATGTATTACCTTGCCTGGACCTGACTGGGTGTGGTGGCTTAAGCCTGTAATCCTAACAGTCTGGGAGGCCAAGGTTGGAGGATCACTTGAGCCCAGGAGGTCGAGGCTGCAGTGAGCCATGATTGTGTCACTGCATTTCAGCCTGGGTAGACAGAGTGAGAACCTGTCTCAAAAATAAATAAAACATGTTTCCTGAACCTAACTAGTTAACAAAGACAACTTTCAGGTATTTTATTTAGTCTACGAGTGTTATGAAAAACTTATTAGACACTAAAGACATCATGAATGGAGAAAGTTTGGACATCTCTGGCCAGATATTTGTCTCATCTACCAAACTGAGATTTCCTTGAATGCAGGATAAAACCAGATTGGTGGAAGTAGAAATCAGGAACAATCTTTTTCTTCTGGTCTGCTCCTCTTCTGAAAGAGTTGGAAAGCTTTTGGCTACAAGAAACAAACAATCTGAGGCACACTGTCTTGAATAATAAAGAGAAGGTGAGGCATGCAATGGGCGCTGGGCTGTGTAGCATCTTCCCGGGAATAATCACATTGATACTTACCAAGGAAGTAACTGAAAAATCCTAACAGGAAAGATGCAGAAATTTCATGAAAAGAAAACTACAATGTCATTTATTGTGAAATTCTCTGACAGCTACAGCAAAGATCTCTAACCAATCCTATTAGGCATTCAATCTCTATTAATGAGAGAAAATACATGAATTCATAATTCCATTGCAAAAGATTTGTAGAGAATTGCCGGCTGACTTGGCTGCACGAAGGATTAAACCAAAAAAAGGTATGTCAAAATTTCTGTCCTTCAGAGAATATTGACGGATAGAAGCAGCCCTGTTTTTCCCTTCCAGATGAATACTAGAGTCACCAGATTTACCCAATAAAAACTCAAGGTGCTTGGTTCAAGGTGAATTTCAGATTTCAAAAATAACATTTTAGTATAAGTATGTCCCAAATATTGCATTGGCAAACTAATACCACGTTATTCTTTAGGTATCTAAAATTCAAATTGCACTGGGTGTCTGGTATTTCATCTAGTAACTCCAGTGGAAACAGAAATTCACTTCAAAATATAATTATCAAGAGAATTAAAGTATCATCATTTTGCAACCCTTAATGAAATAATCTAGAATTGTGATTTTTGAAGTGTGGTTCCCTGCGCAGGGGCATCATTACCATCTGGGAACTTGTTAAAATGCAAATCCTTAGGACTCATTTCATCCCTACTAAAGCAGAAACGTTGGGGTTGGGGTCCCCAAATGTGTGTTTTAGCACACATTGGTGTGGTGATTCTAATCAATGAGTTGAGAGCCATTTACCTAGGCAGTTTTGGTAGGCAGAGTAATCTTCCCACAAAGATGTCTATAGACCCAAAAACTAAGTTAAAATCATAGGTTACCTGACAAAGGAGAAATAAGGTTGCAGATGGAATTTTGATCGCTAATTCGCTAACCTTAAGACGGGAAGAAAATCCTGTGTTATTCAGGTGGGACCAATGTAATCACCAGGGTCTTAACAGAGAGTCAGCCAGGAGAAAATGTAACTATGGGAAGAGGGAATAGAGGGATGCAACATGACTGGCTTTGGAGATGGAGGAAGGGTCATGAGCCAAGGACTGTGGGCAGCCTCTAGAAGCTGGAGAAGGAAACAGATTCTCCCCTAGAGCCCCCAAAAAGAAATGGGCCCTGGTGACACCTTGATTTTAGTCCAGTGAGACTCTTGTTGGGCATCTCACCTACAGAGCTGTAAGATACACTTCATTGGCCGGGCGCGGTGGCTCAAGCCTGTAATCTCAGCACTTTGGGAGGCCGAGATGGGCAGATCACGAGGTCAGGAGATTGAGACCATCCTGGCTAACACGGTGAAACCCCGTCTCTACTAAAAAATACAAAAAACTAGCCAGGCGAGGTGTCGGGGGCCTGTAGTCCCAGCTACTCGGGAGGCTGAGGCAGGAGAACGGCATAAACCCGGGAGGCAGAGCTTGCAGTGAGCTGAGATCCGGCCACTGCACTCCAGCCTGGGCGACACAGCAAGACTCCGTCTAAAACAAAAACAAAAAACAAAAGAAAAAAACAAAAGATACACTTCATTGTTGAAGCTGTTAAGTTTGTGGTTGTTTGTTACAGTGGTGACAGAAAACTATTAGAGCAATGCTCATCAGGGCCTGCTAAAACCGTTAGCTAAAAAGGCAATGCTCTAATACAGTAATGGGAACAGCTTGGAAGTTCATATCAAAACCCTACTGTGTTTATTCGTGTGTATTAGTTATTTATTTATTTTTATTTTCTTTTTGAGATGGAGTTTTGCTCTTGTTGCCCAGGCTGGAGTGCAATGGCACAATCTCGGCTCACCACAACCTCTGCCTCCTGGGTTCAAGTGATTCCCCTGCCTCAGCCTCCCGAGTAGCTGGGATTACAGGCATGTGCCACCATGCCCAGCTAATTTTGTATTTTTGGTAGAGACAGGATTTCTCCATGTTGGGCAGGCTGGTCTCGAACTCCCGACCTCAGGTGATCCACCCGCCTTGGCTTCCCAAAGCTCTGGGATTACAGGCATGAGCCACCGCACCCGGCCCATGTGTATTATTTAAAACTTATTTTATACACGTACACAGTTTGTGTCTTTTCAACTAACCATTTATTTATAAGGTTTCTGGTTTTAGACAAATAATAATCACCATCGGGTATATTTAGGAAATCAAGAGGCCTAGATTGCATATTAGTAGTCAACATACTATTGACCAGAGTGAGCAAGCCAGGTAAGCAGCACTGTTGAAGACTGTGGTCTAAACAGAACTTCACCTGTTTGTTTGGAATGATGTCTCACACAAGAAGTGTAATGTACCTATCTTCCCCCTTTTTATTCTGAGCAACAGGAATACCCTTGGCAAATCGTTCTGGGAATAGGCCTAGTAATAACTTGAGAAATAAAGGAATGAGTTAAGCACAGATGTCCCAGAGGCCTCAGCACAGCCACAGAAAGAAATTTTTATATCATGACTTTACCACAGACACAGAACGCATCAAATTTTAAGTTTCCCAAGAAAGGGTTCTCATTTTCTTCACATATTCTGTTTGTACTTAATCCTGTCTAAATTAGCCCGAAGGAGAAATATTTATGTAAATGCAACCAGTTACCTAACATATGGAAAAACAAGGGATTTTCTGTTTCTTTTTATTTCTATTGAAAATATCATCTGTGGCCTTGTAAAACCTCTGCCAACACTTCTGGCTGGCAAAGAATCTTTAACTTGTGTTCATTGAAGTGTCACTATCCTCATAGTATCAATAGTAATATATAGCTGTTAAAAATGCACGTTGTAAGATGTGGAGAGTTTTATTGGTGTGGTCCTGCAAGCTGCACATGGTCCTATTCCATCCAGGAAGCTCCATTTACCTAGGCATGTGACAATGGCACTGTCATTGTACCATGTGACAGCTCTGCTCCAAGACATATCCCAACATCTCACTACCCCAGCATTGGGAGCTTATCTCCTCTTTTATAAATTTCTTCTAATCTGGATAATTTTTAAAATCTTACCATCTGAGGTGAAGAATGAGTCATATAAAGTTCATATAGTTCCCTTTAGCTCTGACATTTTATAGGACTATAATTCTGTTAACTTTTGAAAGACTTTGGAATTCAAAAGAAGAATAAAGCAAACCACACTCATTCTTCAAAGCCCAGCTCAAATCTCATGTCCTCCCTGACACCTCCTCCTCCCCTATCACTGCCTTCTGTAAACTCCTCTAAAAATTATGGTCCTCCAGGCTCAGGCAAGAACAAACTAGGCTCTCAGGAAAAGAGCTGTTGAGAATAAGAAAGACGCTGGAATAAGTTAGAATAGAAAGTTACGAAAACCAACAAGGAGTATGGCCAGCATTTCAAAGGGCATTCTCCGGGTAAGTACGGTGGTCTCAGCCTTGCGTAGAATGGCCATCACCATGCAGGAAGGTATGTGGAGAAGGGCAGAACACATTCAGATGGAAGAGGTTATTCTGTTATAGTTCTAGCTATTATTCCAATGATAGCGGAATCATTGTGCATGAGGGTAGGTTGGGAACAGCACTGCGCTCCACAGGGAAGGGCACTGGTGAGAGAATGCAGATAGGCAGAGTGCTGAGACATGGTTAATAGGGCTGGTCTCAGTGACAGTGGAAGTCTCATATGGAAACAAGGAAAAGAGTGTGTGTGTGTGTGTGAGAGAGAGAGAGAGAGAGACAAACAGAAAGAGAGAGAGAGAGAAGGATATGGGGTCTGAGTCAAAAACTCAGTTGTGGCCAGGCGCAGTGGCTCACACCTGTAATTCCAGTACTTTGGGAGGCAGAGGTGGGCGGATCACCTGAGGTCAGGAGTCTGAGACCAGCCTGGCCAACATGGTGAAACCCCATCTCTACTAAAAGTACAAAAATTAGTGGGGCATGATGGCTTGTGCTTGTAGTCCCAGCTACTCAGGAGGCTGAGGCAGGAGAATCGTCTGAACCAGGGAGGCAGAGGTTACAGTGAGCCAAGATCATGCGACTGCACTCCAGCCTGGGTGACAGAGCGAGAATCTATCTCAAAACAAAACAAAACAACAACAGCAACAAGCCAGTTGTGTGAATTCAGGCACACAATTCCTGGATGAGCTTTTAAGGACCAGGCAATCTAGACCCCGGAATAAAACAATAAAACTCATTTGCATGTGTACTTGCTGATAGACTACGGCTGCTAATGTCTCCCATGCTCATCTGTATCTACCCAGGGCTGAAACTGTAGCAAGTAAAGAGTGAACAGTAAATAATGAAATAATGAATTATTGAATAATGAATTATTGATGTTGAATAACGAATTATTACATAATGAAGATTATTCAATAAAATGAGGAAGGCAGGAGCTGACAATTTATTTTAATCATTTTACTTTCTGATCATTCCATGTGTGTCTAGCTAGAAAATAATGAAATGCTAATACAAAACACAGAATTGGCCGGGCGCAGTGGCTCAAGCCTGTAATCCTAGCACTTTGGGAGGCCGAGACGGGTGGATCACGAGGTCAGGAGATCGAGACCATCCTGGCTAACACGGTGAAACCCCGTCTCTACTGAAAAATACAAAAAAAAAACTAGCTGGGCGAGGAGGCAGGCGCCTGTAGTCCCAGCTACTCGGGAGGCTGAGGCAGGAGAATGGCGTGAACCCAGGAGGCGGAGCTTGCAGTGAGCTGAGATCCGGCCACTGCACTCCAGCCTGGGCGACAGAGCGAGACTCCGTCTCAAAAAAAAACAAAACAAAACAAAACACAGAATTACAGATATTTTCTATAATAAGCTCATTGTATGCAATACACATAAATATTACACATAATATAGCTTATGTATATTTAGCACAATTATATATATTGGGAAGTACTCAATTACTATCTGTTGAACTAAACATTGGCCTACTGAGACTCACAAATCATTATTCTTTCATTTTCCAGCTTCAACTGCATGAATTTGCTAAACGTAATGACATATTGAAGTCCTTGTCTTTACGTAATCCTAAGAGCTGGGTAAAGCACTCCAGTTATTTTTTAGAACTCTTCTCTGTCCCATAGGGCAAGAAAGCAGCCTCTGTTTAGACACTATGCCCAGGACATAGCTCATGGTAGGGCCTGATGACTAGGAGTCATTAAACCAACTGTTAGAGATGGGGAGGGGTGGGAGGCAGGAAAGGTTTATAGAATGAAATCACAGAAGTCATGATATCTCCAGGTCCAGTTACTGTTGCAACAGGTGACAAGTTCTCACTCTCTCCTTACAGCAATCAACAGATTCCCTGAAATTCCTTTCTAAAAGTCTTGAAAGTATTTTCCCTCTTCTTATTCCACTGCTTTCACATTCTTCCAAACCACTCACTGATTACACACACATAGCATTGCATACATTTATACACATACACACACACACAATGTAACTTCTAATAGCCTAAAGAAGTATGACTCACAGGTTGGAGTTAAGGAGAAGGAGGTGTTTTTTGTTTTTCAGCTTGAAAAATACTGTCTTATTGTGTCATTATAACAGTCTGTCCCTTTTCATAACGTATTTGAGATTCATGAGATTTAAAATATCACTAGAGTTTATGCTTTTATTTAAAAATTGGGAAAACAATTCCAGTAAGATGTGAATCCTTAAATAATTGCTACAAGCTTAGTAACAAGGGGCTATTTACTCCTTGCTTATGTGAATTGGGAGGGTCTTCCAAAAAAGGTTAAAATAAGAAAAGGATGGCTTACTGTACTCTATTTAAGTGAAAAGAATTGGTTCAGATGACAGACCAACTACCAGACACAGCAGCCAGATGAAGAGCCCTTTATGCAGAGCTGCTTTAGTCTCACTAGATAAAGAAAGGAAGGAAATCAGAGACTTTATTTTAACGATCCTATCCTGTCTTCCATCATAATGTAAACAACCATCCCCCTTTCTAGCCAGATGACATGGTTTTCCATAGCCTCACACAGCCACAAATGTGAGCCACACTAAATAGCTGTTGCTGGCAGAAGATAAGGAAGAAAGAAAGTGCCCAAATGAGGTTTATTTATTTTATCTGAGACTGCAACTGTCAGACTGCAAATACCATGCACTTTATTCTGGACAGGCTGTCAACTTCAAAGAAGAGGTACATGGAGAAGAGTCTGGAATCTTCTCACCACCATCAAGCAAAGCCCCGCCAAGTTAAGCTGAACTTCTCTAGTGTCTGTGAAATGAAACACACACACTGTAGGTTACAGTTTTCCTGGCAGGTAGGTGTTGCTAAGAAGGCCATTACTTTTTAAGGGGGTCAAGAACTGCCAAGGAAGAAAACTAAGTGCACAGTGGACAAAAGCTGGAGTTTGTATTAACCTTTGGCCAACGGTATTCCTGGCCTTTTGGCATTACTCATTTCAGGATATTTTAAGAAAGAGGACTGTGTTTTCTGACTGTAAATATGAGTGCAGCAGGTTGAACCAGGATACACCAAATATTTTTCTAACTGAGGGAGACCAATGTAGAATTTAGATGCCAACAAGATGACTAAACAGCCATTTGTCTCATATTTACTCATTTAAGGCTGATGGGAGTGGAAAGAAACAGCTGGTGTGAGCTATTTCTATTGGGAAGCAATAAGATACAGCATACCATAGGAGATTATTTTAAACCCAAGGTACATTATTGACACAGGTCTTTTATAGAAACATCACATTCCGTCTATTCTGTCAGCTTGGTCAATAATGTACATGCACAAAAAAGTTTAAACTGGATCTCCTTGGTGAAGAATTTGTTTGTTTGTTTGCTTGCTTGCTTGTTTTTCGTCAGCACACTTTACCTTTCAACCATGAAGTAAGTTGTATGATAAAACAGAAGAGTTTGGCCAGCACAGTGCTTTACGCCTGTAATCCCAGCACTTTGGGAGGCCACTGCAGGCAGATCACCTGAGGTCAGGAGTTTGAGACCAGCCTGGCCAACATGGTGAAACCCCATCTCTACTAAAAATACAAAAATTAGCTAGGCACGGTGGTACACGTCTGTAGTCCCAGCTACTCGGTAGGCTGAGGCAGGAGAATCACTTGAACCCAGGAGGTGGAGGTTGCAGTGAGCCGAGACTGCGCCACTGCACTCCAGCCTGGGCAACAAGAGCAAAACTCTGTCAAAACAACAACAACAACAACAACAAATAAACAAACAGAAGAGTTTGTATCCAAAGTTAGAACTTAAGTTACTTTAAGAAGAGCAATGAAAACGTTATTTAAAAAAGAGAAAAATGACAGATTATGTGATATTAGTCCTTAATGGTGACAAGAGCTCCCCCTGTTAGTTATAAAGTAACACCTTTACTTTTCGTGTATGATGTAGAACTGTTACAGGAAAGAGGTCCCTATCCAGACCCCAAGAGAGGGTTCTTGGATCTCATGCAAGAAAGAATTCAGGGCAGGTCCGCAGCGCAAAGTAAAAGCAAGTTTATTAAGAGAGTAAAGCAGTGAAAGAAAAGCTACTCCATAGACAGAGTAGGACATTCCCAAAAGTAAGAGGAGGAGCACATCCCCCCTAGGTACCATACTCATATGTGTGGGGAGATGTGCTCTGTCACAAGGGTTTGTGATAAAGGATCAATTTTCTTAATTACTATATTTTTCAAGAATCAATGTTATTATCTTTAAAGCAAAATTAGGAACACCTTTGTTTTCCAGATTTCAGGATATCTGGATACTCCCAAGTCTGCATCTGTTTAGTAAACATTATTAATTTGTTCCCTTAACCGTAAACATCTAGAGGCTAAGGAATACCTTGTTTCTTGGAATGCAACCCAACAAGTCCCTGCCTCATTTTCCTAGTCCTCACTTGAGACAGAGTGGCTCTGGTTCGAAAGCCTCTGACAGAACTACCAAGAAGCCCTAATCTTTTGTTCACAAGTAGTTGGTAACCACCTCACAAAAACCTCCACGGACTGAATTCTTGAGTACATTTATTTTCTAGTATTAACATTTCCAACGCACCTTCCAAGGCTAACTTTCTAGTCTCCCTCCATAGCAAAATAACCCAATCTAGATAATCCGGAGTAATATATTTACATTTTATTTACCATTTTAGAAAACTCAATCCAGAAATGCCATTCTAAGGAAAGCTCTCTGTTCCCATAGCATAGCAGAGCCAAAAGAAAATTTTGGAGCACTTAAAGTTCAGCATTCCTTTTAATGGATATACCCTCAGCACCAAGCAAATTGTCTAACACACAATAAGTGCTCAATTAATGTTTTGTTGGTTGATTGATACTGATGACCTTTTATTCAGACTCTTATAACCTTTGTTCCCAGTGTGGGTTCTCATGATTCAAAATTTTTGCTATAGACATGGAAGGTCATTTTGGGGATAGTGAAATAAATAGGTACCACATATCTGACTTTTTTGTTGTTTGTTTGTTTGCAAAATCCCTGGCAGTTATCTTTTGTTGTAGTTATTGTAGTGGTTGTTCTGTTTGTTTGTTTGTTTTGTTTTGTGTTATCTGTTTCTTTCTCCAAAAAAGTGGCATGCAAAACACACTAGATACCCTTGCTCAATGGTTCCATTCTGAGTCCGCTTATTGCCAAGACACACACACACACAAGAGAGAGAGTGAGAGACTGAGAGAGAGAGAGAGAGAGAGAGAGAGATTTGAAACTCATTTAGGAGAGTTCTCTCAGGATCTCAGTCATCCTCAGAAGTTCAATCATCTGCTTTTATCTTCTACTACATTTTTCTCAAGGAAAAATTTGCTTTTTAAGTTAATTCATAAAAGCTGAAGTTTCTAGTCATCCCATCCTAACTTTCAACATGTCTTTAATGATGGTATTTCAGTCCCGTGCTTGAAGCAATTTTATAGAGAGCCCATTCTGACCACTTACACACTACAACCTAGGGGAAATTTTTTAAAGTTTGAACAGGCCTCACATAAATTAGTTGCAGAAATAAGATGAGGATACATGTTTCCTGTCTTCCAGTTCAATCTTTTTCACTATAGCCAGTCAAAGACTTTTATCCAGAAGACATTGTATTCTCATAGATAACATTAAAAATATATATAAGCAACAATAATCACATTGTGAAATGATTCCTCTAGTGTTATAAACCCACTATGCTTCTCAATGAAGCAGAATGGTACCAAGTTAAATAGAATTAACTTGTGCCTAGAAGAATAAGAAGATAATGATATAAATGACGCAATCTCAGGTAAACTGTAGAACAAGAAGGAAATTGATCAGGGGGCCCAGGAAATGCTAGAATAGTGGTAACCTGAGAATTTCTAGTGGGAGAGTTTAATGAGAACTTAACAACTATTAGTTTTCAAAAAAAAAAAAAAATCTACTCCAGCTGACAAACAGCTAATGTTTTCCCATAAATACCATTATTTTTGTATCATAGCTGCTGTCAAAAATGTCCTTCCCTTTCTATCATGAGTCTTAAGTTCATTCAAGATTATGTACTGCCCTCTGTAGCCTCTTCTGAGCCTCTTGGTCTGCAATTTTCTTACTTCATTTTTTTGGAGGGGTTGTTTAGTTTTGGGATAGAGTCTCACTCTTGTCACCCTGACTGGAGTGCAGTGGCGTGATCATGGCTCACTGCAACCTCCACCTCCCAGGTTCAAGTGATTCTCCTGCCTCAGCCTCTCTAGTAGCTGGGATTACAGGTGCCCACCACCACACCTGGCTAATTTTTGTAATTTTAGTAGAGATAGGGTTTCATCATGTTGGCCAGGCTGGTCTCAAACTCATGACCTCAGGTGATCTGCCTGCCTTGGCTTCCCAAAGTACTGGGATTATAGGCATGAGCCACCACACCCGGCCTTTTCTTACTTTGGAAACTTAGTCCGGGCTTTGTCTCTGCTGAAAGTCTTTTCTTAAAAAATATTCTGCATCTTATTTCTTCAGATAAATGGAAAGTCTCTACATCTTCCACTTATTTGCATTTCCCAAGCAGTTAAATATAAGTCAAATTATTCCTTTTAATTATTTAATTTTATTTTCAATTTACAAATAATTGTACATAGTATGGGGTATGTGATGTTTTGATATATATTTACAATGTTGAACGATTACGTTACATTAGTTAACAAATCTATTACCTCATAGACTAATTTTTCTGTGATAAAAACATTTCAATACATTTCTAATAATAGACTGACTCTGTGGCCAGGAAACACATCTAGCAGTTACAGGAAGAGGCATGGGGAGTGATAGCAACAAGATGACTAACTAGAAGCTCCTAGCATTCTTCCCACCCCCACAACAACAACAACAACAACAACAAACAATGAATAAAGAGCTTCATTTCAATCAAAAACTAAAAGAAAGTTCCTGAAGACAGCAAACAAGCAGCAGAACTCCTGTAGAACACAGAAACTCAGGAAGGCCACATAGAGAAGGCAAGAAAATACCTTGCAGCTACCACCCTATTCCCCCAGTCAAGACCAGCTTGGAACTAGAGGGGACTCCTTCCTGCAGGAAAAAAGTAAGTAACAGAACCCCAGCAACTTCTCATCATTACTGCGGACACCTGTAGCCTGCCACCAAAGCCTCCTGCAGTGTTTGCAGGCTCTGAGCCCAGCTAAGGGAGCTCCCAGAGTTCGCACAATGAGCTTCCCCCAGAGAAGGATACTGTGCCTCAACTCCTGTGGCCCATACTGCTACTGCTCTGCACCTTCTTGGACTCAGAACCACTGTTAGATTGTGCCCTGCTCTGAGGAGGCACAATCATTTTACTCCTTCATCCCTGAAGCTTTGTCATCACTGCAATACATCCACTTGTTAGTGGACCATCCCTGAGTCAAGCTGCTGCTATACCAAACGCCCTAGGGCAGAGTTACCATGGAGCTGCTCCATCGCTTCCATTCCAGTCACTGATGCACCCGCCCCTCAGGACTGAGCTGGAGTGCCCTTTGGAGTTCTCAGGCCTCCAGCACATTGGAGCAGTCAAGCCTCCTACATGTGACATAGGTGAGGCATCATCCTGTCCTCTGGAGACTTCAATCCTCCAGGACACTGGAGCAGATGCACCTCCCTGTGCCCCTACTGATGCATTGCCCTGCCTCAGGAGGCTCTGCTGACCCATGTAGCCATGCTTTCTAGGAAATAGGGGATCAGTCCCAGGTCTTGACTGAGATGTGCCACCCAGCCTGCCAGGCCAAACAACTACAGTGCTGCACCTATGTGAAATTGGACAAGCCCCTAGTCTGAGCAGCTGAGATGACCCACCTCTCCAGGAAGTAGAAGTATTGCTGTGTTTCTCCTCTCTTCCTGTAGTCTAAGCCACAGCAACATCTCATCATTCTCGTGTTCTTGCTGCTTCTGCATCTGGCCCCACAGAACCTGGGCTACTGCCATGTTCCACCATCCTAAGGTCCAGAGTAATCACCATATGGCTCCTAATTCCCCCATGCCCAAACTGCTGCTGTATCCTGTTGGTTTTAGGTCCTGAATTGGAGCAGTGCCCTTCTTGCTGGGACCCAAGCATCCACAGGAAGCTTCTTCCCCAGTGACATGCCAGTGCCGCACACTGTCTCCCAGGTTAATATTCACAGCTATATTGCAGGCCCCTGGGTCCAAGATGCTGGGCTGTGCCTTAGAGCAAAGAACTCCAGCTTAGTGGGAGAACTATAACCACTCATGACTTGAAAAGTTAACCCATACCTCAAGTCCCAGGCATTACAGTAGTTCCACAAGACCTTGAGCCCAGGAACCTGGCTCTACAGCTTCTCTGGGCACCTGTTCCCTGAATCCCAGTTCCTCCGCAGCTGCCTATGGGTCATGTCAGATTTAACACCAAGAAATATCCCCCTCAGCTCAGATTCCCCAGTGTGAGGAAGACATGAACAGAAAAATCCCTAGAACCCTTTCCCTAATAACCTATGCAGCATGTCACTGCCACAAATTCCTGCAGATGAGCCCAATGTGGGACCACTGTTGGCATTAGTCACAACTGAAGAAACTGCATGGAGACTACATCACTTCACCCAACAGAACAAGAGCCACCACAACCTAAGCAACTGGCACCCTCAGATCCATCTTCAGGTTAAAGCCTTCCCCTACAAAAGCCACTCTAAAGTTGTGACTGACCAGCAAATGTACAGACATCAATGCAGAGACATAAGACAAAAGAAAAATCGAGGAAACAACACCACCAAAGGAACACAATGATTCTCCAGTGACTGACCCAAAAGAAAGAAAAATCTATAAATTTCCTAAAAAGGAATTCAAAATAATGCTTTTAAGGAAACTCAGTGAGATACAACAAAATGCAAATAGACAATTTAATAGAATCAGGATAACAATTCATGATCTGAATAAGAAATCCAATAGTCAAGGACATCATAATAAAGAATCAAACAGGAATCTTGGAGCAGAATTATTCAATCAGTGAAATTAATGATATAATAGAAAGCTTCAGTAGTACATTAGATCAAGCAGAAGAAAGAATCTGTGAACTTGAATAGAGGTCTTTTAAAATGACTCATAGGGAAGAAGAAAAAGTAAACAATGAGAAAAAGGAAAGACAGTCCATTGGACTTATAGAACACTGTTAAGGGAATAAATTTTTGCAATATTGGTGTTCCAATAGGAGAAGAAACAGAGAAAGAACTGAAAGTTTATTTATGAAATAATTGCTAAAACTTCCCAAACCCCAAACTTTCACAGAGATATGGACATCCAGACTCATGAAGCTCAGAGATCACAACACAAAGAGGTCCTCTCCAAGGCACATTATAATCAAATTGGGAAAAGTCAAAGAAAAAAACAATTTTTAAAGCAGAAAAAGAAAAGTATCAAGTCACATATAAAGGAATATGCATTATATTATTAGTGGATTTCTCCTGGACCTTCCAGTATAGGAGAGAAGGAGATGATATAGTCAAAGTACTTAAAGGGAAAAAAAAAAAAGCTGATAGACAAGAATACTATACCCAGAAAAGCTGTCCTTCAGAAATGAAAGAGAAATAAAGTCTTTCCCAGACAAGCAAAAGCCAAAGAAATTCATCACCACTAGACCTACCCAACATGAAATATTTAAAGTGGTTCTTTAAGTGGAAATGAAATGGAAAAATTACCATTATGAATACATATGACAGTATAAAACTCACTGGTGGAAATAAATACATAGTCAAATCCAGAATACTCCAACACTGTAATGGTAGTATATAAATCATGTATATACCTAGTATGAAAGTTACAAGTCAAAATGGTCAAAAATAACTAAAGCTACAGTAAGTAGTTAAGGACTGCATAACGGAAAAAGATGTGAATAGTTACATCAAAAATATAAATTGTGGTCAGGCGCAGTGGCTCATGCCTGTAATCCTAGCACTTTGGGAGGCCAAGGTGGGCAGATCACAAGGCCAGGAGAATTAGCTGGGCATGGTGATGCACAACTTAGTCCCAGCTACTCGGGAGGCTGAGGCAGGGAATAGCTTGAACCCAGGAGATGGAGGTTGCAGTGAGCCAAGATCACACCACTGCACTCCAACCTGGCGACAGAGCAAGACTCCATCTCTAAATAAATAAATAAATAAATAAATAAATAAATAAATAATAGTAGAAAGGAGAGTAAAAATTTACAGCTTTTTTATGCTGTGGAAGTCAGATCTTTATCAGCTTAAAATCATTTACTATAACTATAAGATGTTTTATGTGTCATGATAAACACGAAACAAAAAACTAGAGCAAATCTTCAAACAATAAAAAAAGAATCAAAGCTTAGCACTACAGAAAATTGTCAAAGTACAAAGGTAGGCCATAGGAGAGGAATAAATAAACAAAGGAGCTGAAAAACAACAGAAACGAATAACAGTATTGCAATAGGAAGTTCTATCAATAATAAACTTAAATGTAAATGTATCAAATTATCCAATCAAAACATACAGAAAGGCTGAACAGATCTGAGAATGACTATACTCATAACTGACAAATTTCAAGTCAAAAACTGACACAGGACACAAAGAAAGTTGTGATGCAGGGCTCAGTTCATCAAGAATACGTAATTTTAAATATACATGTACTCAACAGTGGAGAATCTAAGTACATAAAGAAAATTTTACTGGACATGAATAAAGAAACAAACAGTAGGCAGGACTCAGTGGCTCACGCCTGTAATCCCAACACTTTGGGAGGCCAAGGCAGGCGGATCACCTGAGGTCAGGAGTTTGAGACCAACCCGGCCAACGTGGTGAAACCCCATCTCTACTAAAAATACAAAAATTAGCCAGGCGTGGTGGCAGGCGCCTGTGATCCCAGCTACTCCGGAGGCTGGGGCAGGAGAATCACTTGAATCTGGGAGGCCGTGGTTGCAGTGAGCCGATATCGCGCCATTGCACTCCAGCCTGGGCTACAAGAGCGAGACTCTGCCTAAAATAAACAAGCAAACAAAACCCCATAGGCATTTTGGCATTTCTAGAATAGCTTAAAGTGATTGATATCCAGTTTTTTTTCTTTTTTTCTTTTTTGAGACGGAGTTTTGCTCGAGTTGCCTAGGCTGGAGTGCAATGGTGTGATCTCGGCTCACCGCAACCTCCGCCTCCCAGGTTCAAGCGATTCTCTTGCCTCAGCCTCCCTAGTAGCTGGAATTACAGGCATGCACCACCATGCCCAGCTAATTTTTGCCCAGCTAATTTTTTTTTGTATTTTTAGTAGAGATGGGGTTTCTCCATGTTGGTCAGGCTGGTCTTCAACTCCCAACCTCAGGTGACCTGCCCACCTCGGCCTCCCAAAGTGCTGTGATTACAGGTGTGAGCCACCATGCCCGGCTATATCCACTTGTAAATTCAAAGGGCTAGATGAACACTTAATACTTTAGAATAAAAAGGTTTTGAAGGTCCTGCAGATTCCCTTCCTGATGCAATGTTAAGCCCAAGTCATATGGAATTTAGAACTATACAATCTGGAAAGAAAAAAAAAATGAAAGTTCTGTTAGGAAGGGAGGGAGGGAGGGAAAGAGAGAAAGAGAGAAAGAAAGAAAAGAAGAGAAGAAGAAAGGAAGGAAAGAAGGAAGGAAGGAGAAAAGAAGAAAAAGAAAGAAAGAAAGAGAAAGAAAAAGAAAAGAAAGAAAAAAAAAGAAAAGAAAAAAGAAAAGAAAAAAGGAGCAGGTAATACAATGATAGTAGGTGACTTCAATACCCACTTTTAACAATGGATAGCTCAGGCAGACAGAAAATTAATAAGGAAATACTGTACTTGAACAACACATTTGACCTAATGGACATAATAGACATATACAGAACATTCTTTCTAACAACAACAGAAACCACATTTTTTTCTAGCACACATAGAACATTCTCCAAGATAGACCACATGTTAGGCCACAAAACAAGTCTTAACAAATTTGAGAAGATTGAAATCATATGGTTTCAGATTACAATTATATGAAACTAGAAATTAATAACAGAAGGAATATTGAAAAATTCACAAATTTGTGGAACTTAAGCAACATTCTACTGAACAACCAATGTATCAAAGAAAAATCCAAAGGTAAATTAAATGATATATTGAGAAAAATGGCAATGGAAACACAATAGACTAAAACCTGTGGAATACAGCAAAGACAGTTCTAAAAGTGAAGTTTATAGTGATAAAAACCTACATTTAAGAAGATGAAAGATGCCAAATAAATAATCTAACATTGTATCGCAAGAAATTAGAAAAAGAACAAACTAAGTCCAAAATTTGCAGAAGGGAAGAAATAATAAAAATCAGAACAGAAACAAATCAGAGAATAGAAAAATGAAAGAAATAATCAATAAAACTAAGTTGCTTTTTTGAACAAACAAAATTGACAAACCCTTAGCTAGTCTAAGGAAAAAAGAAAAAAGACTAAAATTTTTAAAAAACAGATAGTGAAGAAAATACAGGTGCCTCAGAAATAAAAAGAATCATAAGGGTCTATTATGAGTAAATTTATTTATTTATTTATTTATTTATTTATTTATTTATTTATTTTTGAGATACAGTCTCACTCTGTCGCCCAGGCTGGATGGAGTGCAGTGGCACGATCTCAGCTGACTGCAAGCTCAGCCTCCTGGGTTTGCACCATTCTCCCGCCTCAGCCTCCCAAGTAACTGGGACACAGGCGTCCGCCAGCAAGCCTGGCTAATTTTTTTTTTTTTTTTTGTATTTTTAATAGAGATGGGGTTTCACCGTGTTAGCCAGGATGGTCGCGATCTCCTGACCTCATGATCTGCCCGCCTCAGCCTCCCAAAGTGCTGGGATTAAAGGCGTGAGCCACCGCGCCCAGCCTTATTATGAATAATTTCATGATAAAAAATTAGATAACCTGGAGGAAATGGATAAATTCCTAAAAAAATACAACCTACTAAGAGTGAGTCAGGAAGAAGTAGAAAACTTTAACAGACAAGTAACAAATAAAAAGGTTGAGGAAATAATTTTTTAAAACTTCCCAATAAGGAAAAACTCAAGTTGAGATGGCTACCCAGCTGTATTCTACCAAACACTCAAAGAAGAATTAATACCAATACTTCTTAAAATCTGCCAAAAAATAGAGCTAGAGGAAATACTTCCAAGCACATTTTATGAGGCCAGCATCATCTTGATACTTAAGTTAGACAAAGACATTACAAGAAAAGAAAGCTACAGACTAATCTCTCTAATGCACATTGATGCAAGAATTCTCAATAAAATATTAGGAAACCAGATCCAATAATATGTCAAAAATATTATATATGATCAAATAGGATTTAGCCCTGGCATGAAATGCTGGCTTAACATATACAAATTAATCAATATGATACATCACATTTAATAGAATGAAAGATAAAAACCACATGATTAGCTCCATTGACACAAAACAGCATTGACAAAATCCAACATCCTTTCTTGAAAAATCTCTCAACAGTTTAGATATAGAAGAAAAGATTTTCAACATAATAAATGCCATTTATGAAATACCCATGGCTCACATTATAATCAACGGAGAAAAAGCTCTAAAAGCTAAGAGCCTGTAAAAGGTAAGGATGCTCACTCTCACCACTTCTGTTCAACATAGTACTGGAAGTATTAGCAAGAAAAATCAAACAAGAAAAAAGAAAAATCCAAATTGGAAAGGAAGAAGTAAAATTATCTCTATTTGCAGATGTCATGATCCTCCATGTAAAAAAAATTCCTGACAATTATACACATACACGAGTTAGAACTAATAAAATCATCAAAGTTGCAGGATTCAAAACCAACATACAAAAATCAGTAGGATTTCTATACATAAATAATGACCTAACTAAAAAGAAATTTTTTAAAATCTCATTTATAATAGTTTAAAGAAAATAAAATACTTCAGAATAAACGTACCTAAAAAGGTAAAAGATCTGTACACTGAAAATAATAAAATATTGATGAAAGAAATTAAAGAAGACACAAACAAGTTGAAAGATATCCCATGCTTATGGACCAGAAGAAATAATATTGTTAAAATATCCATCCTGCCCAGAACAATATACAGATCCAATACAATCCCTATCAAAATCCCAATAGCATTCTTCACAGAATTTTCTAATCCTAAAATTCCTGTGACATCGTGAAAGACCCTGAATAGCCAAAAGAATTTTGAGAAAGAAAAGCAAAGTTGGAAGCACCACACTCCCTGATTTCAAATCATGTTCTAAACTTGCAATAATGAAAACAGTATGGTACTGGCATAAAAACAAACACATAGACCAGTGGAACAGAACAGAGGGCCCAGAAATAAATCCAAACATATATGATCAACTAACTTTTGACATGGGCACTAAGACAACAAAATGGGAAAAGCATAATCTCTTCAATAAATTGTGCTGGGAAAACTGGATTTCTATATCCAAAAGAATGAAATTGGACCCTTATTTTACACCATACACAAAAATAAAGTAAAAATAGATTTTAAAAACTTAAATGTAAGAACAGAAACTATAAAACTCTTAGAAGAGAAGAAAGTAAGAGCACCTGGACACTGGCCTTGGCAATGATTCTTTTGAACACTGTACCAAAAACTCAAGCCAAGAAAGCAAAAACAAATAAGAGAGACTACATCCTTGCACAGCAAGGAGAACAACCAACAAAACAAAATAGCAAACTATAGATTGGGAAAAATATTTGCAAACCATACCTCTGATAAGAGGTTAATATCCAAAATTTATAAAGAACTCACCAAACTCAACAGTAGAAAAACAACCTGAATAAAAACTGAGCAAAAAACCTGAATAGACATTTCTTCAAAGAAGATATGAAAATGGCCGACAGGCTTATGAAAAGGTGCTCAACATTATTAATCATCAATAAAACACAGTCAAAACCACTATGAGATGCTACCTCATACCCACTGGTTATTTTCAAAGTTAAAAGAGAAATTTTGGTGAAGATGTGGAGAAAAGAGAATTCTCTTGTATACTGTTGGTGAGAATGTAGATTGACACAGCCATTATGAAAAACTGTATGGAGGGCCAGGTGCAGTGGCTCACACCTGTAATCCTAGCACTTTGGGAGGCCGAGGTGGGAGGATCATGAGGTCAAGAGATCAAGACCATCCTGGCCAACATGGTGAAACCCTGTCCCTACTAAAAATACGCAAATTAGCTGGGCATGGTGGCAGGCACCTGTAGTCCCAGCTACTTGAGAGGCTGAGGCAGGAGAATCGCTTGAACGCAGGAGGTGGAGGTGGTAGTGAGCTGAGGCACTCCAGCCTGGTGACACAGTGAGACTCTGTCTCAAAAAAAAAAAAAAAAAAAGAAAGAAAACAAAGAAAAACAGTATGGACGTTTCTAAATAGATTAGAAATAGAACACACATACACATACACACACACACATATGCTCAATGGAATATCATTCAACCACAAAAATAATGAGAACTCACCTTTTGCCACAATGTACATTAAGGTGGAGGACATTATACTAGGTAAAATAAGCCAGACACAGAAAGAAAAATATTGCGTGATCTTACTTATATGTAGAATATTTTTTAAAATTGAATATATAGAGAGAACAAAACAGTGACAGGCCTGGAGAAAGGGAGTGGAGAGGAAATGGGGAGATGTAGGACAGAGGATAAAAAGTAGTAAATATTTGAGATAAACAAATCTAAAGATCTAATGTACAACATGAGACTATAGGTAATAAAGTTGTACTATATTTGGAATTCATGCGAAATAAGTAGATTTTAGCTGCTCTTGTCACAAAGATAATCGGAAAAAAATGGGTAACTGTGAGATTATAGCTACATTAATTTGCTTCCCTAAAGTAACATTTTTTTACTATCTATATGTACCCCATAATATCATGTTGTGTATCTTAACTATACACAAGAAAACTTATTTTTAAAATAAGAGACGTGGGGTCTGGGCTGGGCTGGGCACGGTGACTCACGCCTTTAATCCCAGCACTTTGGGAGGCTGAGGTGGGTGGATCACGAGGTCAGGAGATCAAGACCATTCTGGCTAACACAGTGAAATCCCCATCTCTACTAAAAATACAAAAAATTAGCCAGGCATGGTGGCGGGTGCCTGTAGTCCCAGCTACTCAGGAGGCTGAGGCAGAGGAATGGTGTGAATCCAGCAGGCAGAGCTTGCGGTAAGCTGAGATCATGCCACTGCACTCCAGCCTGGGTGACAGAGTGAGACTCCATCTCAAAAAAATAAAAAAATAAAAAAATAAAATAAGAGGCTTGGGGTCTGGATTTATTGTCTGGTTTTCCCCTTGTATTCCTCACCATTGTGATGAATCTTTTTGAATAACTGTATTAGTCTGTTCTTACACTGCTGATAAAGACTTACCCAAAACTCAGTAATTCACAAAGGAAAGAGGTTTGACTCACAGTTCCATATGGTTGAGAACTCACAATCGTGATGAAAGGTGAATGAGGAGCAAAGTCACGTCTTACATGGCAGCAGGCAAGAGAGCGTGTACACAGGAACTCCCCTTTATAAAGCCATCAGATCTCATGAGATGTGTTCACTATCACAAGAATAGCATAGAAAGACCCACCCCCATGATTCAATTACCTCCCACCATGTCCCTCCCATGACACGTGGGAATTATGGGAGCTACAATTCAAGGTGAGATTTGGGTGGGGACACAACTAAACCATATTGCTAACCTAGAAACTCATTCCACTATACAGATAAGGAGTTATTTTAATTCAGGTGTATGGATCTCAGTCAATACTGGGAAGCAAAAAAGTATTTACAATTATAATATTTAATGAGTCTGAAATTAGAATACAAGGTCAGGAAACCAATTTTTCTCCTAATTTTTAAGCATATGTTTTAGAGGAAGGATGCATTATTTTTTAAAGTTTTTTCTATTATAAATGCAATATATATTTATAGAAAAATTAGATGATATTGGAAAGGTAGAAAAGTAAAAAATACATATTTTTCTCAGTTTTTTCTATGCATAATTTTTTTCTTGTTTGTTTCACATAGTTGAACATGACTATGTTTAACAATATTTATCATTTTTCTCATTACAAAAGCAATAAATTGTCACTGTAGAAATTTAGAGAATATGAAAAACACTAAGGACCAATAAAAGTCAGCTATGGCTCCACACCCACATGCAACCACTTAAATTTTTATTTTTGTAGAAAAGCAAACAAAGATACAAACATTAAATCATGCAAATCAGACCTGATGAAAAATAACTTAGAAAAACTTTCTCAGCCAGGCACAGTGGCTCACGCCTGTAATCCCAGCACTTTGGGAGGCCAAGGTGGGCAGATCACCTGAGGTCAAGAGATCAAGACCATCCTGGCCAACGAAACCCCCTCTACTAAAAATACAAAAATTAGCTGGGCATGGTGGTACACACCTGTAGTCCTAGCTACTCGGGAGGCTGAGGCAGGAGAATTGCTTGAACCTGGCAGGCGGAGGTTGCAGTGAACCAAGATCGTGCCACTGCACTTCAGCCTGGTGATGGAGTGACACTACATCTCGAAAAAAAAAATAAACCAAGTAAATTTCTCAATTTCAGGTTTCTCTATTTAGACACAGGCACTCCTACTGAAGAAATACTTTTTCTCTCTCCTTGCTTTTGTCCATCATCCTACACGAGTTTTCTCTGGGTTCTCCTAGCCATAGAGAAGGCATCACCTCTCAGCTGTTGCCTGGAACGATCTCTGTTCAGGTTGGTCATCACCCCTCTTCGAAATAGTAGCTTTAAATTTAACCTGATTGGAGGCTCTTACAAAGCAATCTCCTCAGTGGTGCTCCCTTCTCACCTATGTAGAGTGTCTCTCTCCTGGGTAGAATCACAGCTATAATACGTAAAAGCAGTGCAATCTGGGCAAGTTTCTTACTTCAACTTCCTCAGTCCTCGAGTAGAAACAATAATAGCATGTACATGAAATTGTGGCAAAGATTACGTGATTCAACATACGCAAGGCTCTTACAATAGTGCTTGGCATACAGTAAACCCTAGATACACGTTACTGTCATATGGGGTTGCCCTTGACCTTCCAAGTGAATTTCTCCTTTTAGCTATTTTATTAATAATTCTGTGCTATTTTTTAGTTATTAGTGTAAAATGAGATGATGTTTTGAAATATCTGTGTGTACTATAAGACCTTGTTGTTGGCATTTATCTCCAGACTTTTTTTTTCTCCAGACTTTTCAGAAGGAAAAATCCTGCCTTGGGGCTACAAGGGTCCCACACACCTGGGCCCCACCTTATCCCTCTAACCTTATCTTTTTATCCCTGTGGGCCCCCAGTTCCATCAATGTCTGCTGAGCCTGACGTTGTTCTCCAGTAAGTAAATCAGACCTCGCTAAAATCCCAAGCCTTCTTTCAAATTCTGCCCTTGCTAATCCCTCTAAAAACTTTCTGGTGGCATTGCTGATTTGTGGATGCTACTTTTCATACATAACTCTCTCTTTTTCTTCTACATTTGCCTTTTCTTGCCTCAACTGAACTATAACTTGTTGAAGATAATGTTCCTTTCTTCTAAAGCACCTAACACAAAAGGACTGATTTTTGTACATTTTGTTTTTGTTAGTATTTTTAGAGCCAAATTCATCTTTCACAGAATCTATGAAGATGTATATACCGGTAATGTTTGGGATTTAGTGAAGAAGAACTTTCCAGAAAAACTATAGTAAAGATTGAAGTGTAAAAAGATGTTAACAGAAAAAATGTAAATATCGTAAGTTGTCTAACCTTGTAGGTCAGTAAAGCTACCACAGCTTTTTTTTTTTTTTTTTTTTTTGGTCCGTATTTCACTTGCTCCTGTGATAAATCACTCCAAAGAGCTGTTGCATTCTCCAGGGTTCCTGACGTCACTACTTTCTAGCCCTGTGCTAAAAACCATGTCCTACATAGGACAAATACTCTTCAAAATATCTATTCTTCCTAATAAAGTTGATTTACACATCTAATTTAGGTTTATTGAAGACATTTTAGAAAATAAATTTTTTACTCAATAAATAAGTTATTTACTCAATAATTATTTATTGAGTAAATAATACAGGCAAATAATATCTTTGCTATATTAAATCCATTTTGATTTTGCTATTAACTTGATTCATGTTGTGTTATAAAATACGAAGTATACAATTTAAACGCAATAAAATGCATCCATCAAACATATACACATTCATGAGCTTTGACAAATGCGCAAATTCATGTAACCACCACCTCGATTAAAATATGGAACTTTTCCATCACTACAAATACTTTCTTAGCACCCTTTGCAGTCAGTTTCTCTCTACTCCCAGCCTCTAAAATCACTGATTTGCTTTCTATCACTCAAGACCTTAAATAGTACTAAATCCTAAATATACAGTTGACCCTTGACCAACTCAGGGGTTAGTGGCACTGATCTCACAGTAAATAATCTAGGTATAACTTTAAACTCCCCCAGAATTTAATAACTAACAGCCTATAGTTGGCTGGAAACCTTACCAATAACATTAAGACTCAATTAACACATATTTTGTATGTTATTTATATTAAGTACTGTATTCTTACAGTTAAGTAAGCTAGAGAAAAGAAAATATTATAAAAATCATAAGGAAGAGAAAATAAAAAAGAGAAAATGCATGCACTTCCAGCATCAATAGTGGCACTTTGTATGGGCCCGATGGTGTTACTCAAGGTTTACAGTATTGCACTAAACACCACGAAAAATAAAATTTGAGTACCACAGGATATCAATTTGTACTGGGATATGCAATTTACTGGAGAGAGACACTCCTCACACAGAGATGATTAGCGTCACATGCTGTTTTCAGCAGATACTCACAACACTTAAGCTCACCACAATAGTAACAGGAGGTGGCTACAAAATTGTTAAACAGTATTATAGTACATACTACGAGTTAATTGTAAGCATTGATGATTTAATACTGCATCTTTATGTTTGTTTATATTTCTCTGGACTACAGATGGTGCCATATACAATCTATAAGTGTGTGCTAAGTGTGGAGAAATTTTAAGTTTTCGTAATAGATTTGTTTACATTTTTATAGTAGTAAATAATAAAATAGACTAACATCTACATGCATTTCTTGAAGTCATGACCTACCTAACTTTTTCTTAATTTTTTCTTGATATTTCCAGGCTGTGTGGTTTGTGAGTTTTTCACAAATTGTCACACATCTACAAAAGAATTTTTCACTATATTTATTGAAAAACATCTCTATATAAATGAACTCACAGTTCAAATCCATGTTGTGAAAAGGTCAACTGTACTCTTTTTTCCTATACATAGGTACCTATAGTAAAGCATAATTTATAAATCAGACACATAAGCGGAGTAACAAAAATAATAATAAAATTAAATAATTATAGCAATATACTGTATTAAAAGCTATGTGAATGTGGTCTCTCTGTCTCTCAAAATATCCTATTATACTGTACTCAGCTATTTTCAGACTGCTGTTGATCTCAGGTAACTGAAACTGAGGAAAGTGAAACCATGGATATGCAGAGACTATTGTAAAAAGAATACGGTATACGTAAGTATTTTTAAAAGAAGGCATATGGTGTTGTGGAAACTGTAAGTGTATTCGACTCAGTCAGGGTGTTCAAGCAGGTTCAAGTAATGCATCTCTAGACAAGCTCCTCTCCCATCCCTCCCAGTAGGAATTTCAAATTTTTCTCTGCTTTCCTCAAGCATGTGAGTCTACTACCAACCTCCTCATTTTTGGTAGAGTTTTTCCACAGACTTCATTTTTTGTAGTCAACATTCCAAACATATATAACCAATAACACAATCCAAGTTCTCTCTCTTTTTTTTTTGAGATAGAGTCTCTCTCTGTCGCCCAGGCTGGAGTGCAGTGGTGCAATCTCTGCTCACTATAACCTCTGCCTCCCGGGTTCAAGCAATTCTCCTGCCTCAGCCTCCTGAATAAGCAGGATTACAGGCACGTGCCACTATATCAGGCTACTTTTTGTATTTTTAGTAGAGATGGGGTTTCACCATGTTGGCCAGACTGGTCTCAAACTCCTGACCTCGTGATCCGCCTGCCTTGGCTTCCCAATGTGCTGGGGTTACAGGTGTGAGCCACCACGCCTGGCCTTTTTTTTCTTTTTTTTAAATTTGTAGTCACTTTATTAACCTGCCTACACAGATATAAGCAGCATGTAATCAGAAAGTTACAAGTAAACAAAGATAATACATAAAAATTTCTGTTCACAAAAGTCACATATGCAAGTACATGAATTATTTTAAGTGTAGAATTATGGAAACTATTTTTAAAATGCAGAAATGTAAAATTACCTTTTGAGGATCTCCACCGACTTTTAATAATATGTTTTTTTCTGAGAAGTCTTCCCTCAACCTAATGTTCTATTGACTGATAACATTATTTCTCTTTATCTTGGAGATGTGAAAGCTTGTTTAGGAGGTATATATGTGAGGATCTTTTAAAATTACTTTCTCTTAGAATATGATGATCTCTTTCAAACTGGTTATCAGCAAAGAAGTTTTTCTTCAATTGTGTCATTGATTATTTCAACTCATCTAAAATCATTTTATTATTTTCAATGTTAATACCTGTAATTCTTAGGCTAGTTCTGTTTTCTCTGTCCTCCATAGCCATCATGTTCACCCCCACTTTCATCTTTTTTTGCCTTTTTTTTCTTTTTTCCATGAGCTTTTCTCCATTTGTCCTGCTCATCACTGATTCATCCTGGTCAGAGACTCCTCATATATCCATATTACAAAATTGCACTTGTATTTGCAGTGACTGGATGAGATTGGAGACTATTATTCTAAGTAAAGTAACTCAGGAATGGAAACCAAACATCGTAACTTCCCCCTGATATGTGGGAGCTAAGCTATGAGGACGCAAAGTCATAAGAAGGATACAATGGACTTTGGGGACTTGGAAGAGTGGGAGGGGGCAAGGAATAAAAGACTACAAATATGGGGCAGTGTATACTGCTTGGCTGATGGGTACACCAAAATCTCACAAATCACCACTAAAGAACTTACTCATGTAACCAAATACCACCTGTACCCTAATAAGTTATGGAAAAATAAAACTTTAAAAAAATTACACTTGTACCCCATAAACTTAGATGAACAAAATAAAATTTTTTAAAAAAAACCTCTCCAATGTTTATTTTACTCTCTACTGTTTCTGCTATGCATTTTAATGTAACTATATTTATTATTTTTTTGTATATTTCACCTCCTTTCCTTATTATCTAATTTTGGGGGTTTTTTTTCCCTATTATGTTACTTCTTTCTCTCAGGTGTCATTTCCCTAGAATCTTTGCTCCTATTTTATAAAAGCCCTCTTGTATTCTTGTAAAATTTTATGTCAAAATTTCCTTTTGCCTGCTATATAAAATATATTTCAGAAGTGGGTTCTTCCTGTGAGTCTTCAGAATAACAGAACTTTTCCTTTTCTGCATATTTATTGGTCGTGTGATTTCTGATGTTGGAACTATTGTCTTATTTTGTTGATACTAATTTTGAAAGAAGGAAAGATCTATCCAGACATGGTGTGTTTGACAACAAATCTCTGCAAATTGCCCTTGGCTTTTCTCACTGTCCATTTGGCGGTTAGTTCAATCCTGTGTTCAGATTAATTGCTGGGTCAAGGAGGGAGGGTAGGAGTGAGAGTGTGATGTGTTTTATAGGGACCCCATTTCCAAGCATGCACTCATTTGTTTTAACTTTTCTGACTTGAAATGGGATTCTCTCTAATTCCTAGGGCCTAATTCTTTATTTATCTAAACCTAAATTCCCCAGTGTTTTCACTAATCAGAGATCAGGGCTTGTCCTATCTCTGCCTTGCTCTGTTCCTTACTTAGCCCACTTCCAAAACTGTTTTATTATGGAAACATAACTCCCACAATGTAATGCTTACTGCTTTGTGAGAAAGGGAGATAAGGATGTTACATGTTCATAGTTATGTGTCTGGTAGCCGCCTATCTACCCCAATGGGGTAGAGAGAAGTTTTTTGTTTGTTTGTTTGTTTGTCTTTGAGATAGAGTCTTGCACTGTCGCCCAGGCTGGTGTGCAGTGGCACAATCGCAGCTCACTGCAACCTCCGCCTCCCAGGTTCAAGCTATTCTCCTGCCTCAGCGTCCTGAGTAGCTAACATTACAGGCACCTGCTACCACACCCAGCTAATTTTTTGTATTTTTAGTAGAGACGAGGTTTCACTATGTTGGCCAGGCTGGTCTCAAACTACTGACCTTGTGGTCTGCTGGCCTCGGCCTCCCAAAGTGCTGGGATTACAGGCGTGAGCCACCGCACCTGGCCGAGAGAAGCAGTAGGAAAATTACTCTAACTCACAAACACAGGACTAAGCATTAGAGGGGAAATTGATGAATTTTCTTGTTCATAATAGTTTAATCAATATTTGAATTGAGGTCTGTTTGATTACATTGTCCAAGTTAATATAGTAGATACTGCTTCTTGAAGCCAATATATTACCTTAAAAAGATAGACCAGAACATTTTCTATCCCATGTATACTACCAGATACACAAAAGAGGACACTTTTCTAGCCCTCAGAGATGCAAACATCCACTCATAAAATAACATAGTCAGGTGGGTGCAGTGGTGCACACCTGTCGTCCCAGCTACTAGGCTGGGGCAGGAGAATCACATGAGTGTAGGAGTTTGAGACCATTCTGAGAAACATAGGGAGGCCCCGTCTCTTGACATAAAAAATAGCAACACGATTTCTGTGCTAAATTCTACGGTAGCGATAAGGTAAAGGATAAAGCTTTCTAACACAAGTATTAGACAGTTGTTCCTATAAGACAATCACCTCCTCTTTGTATAGAACACTAAAAGAAATGGGGTATTTGAGGTAAACAAGAACTGTGGGACATTAGGTGTGGTCTGATTCGTGCCGAAACAGCAGGAGTATCACTCCCTTTGGTCTGGATACTGCAGTCCTGTTAATTCAGCACCAGATCAAATTATTCTCTTGGCAGTCTCTACACTCTAGTGACTCATGTTGGGCTGGCAGTCAACTGAAATCACTAATCCCTCTCACACGTGCAGCTGTTCAGCTACGTCTCCCCATCCTGGCCTGTGTGGCTCTTCCGAGAGCCTGAATACTGTGTCTTCATATTGCATAAAATCATTTCATTTACTAGTATGAAGATCCATACACTGCAAAATCATCATAACACAGGGATGAACTAAATTTCAACTGTTATTAATTTGCCCTTTAAGTCTACAGGACTAAATACATAAGAAAGAGATGCAAAGAATTAATAAGATCACTTTTTTCTAAACTCTCACATCTAATAAATTAACAGTTTTCTTCTGTCCTCCTCCTGAATGGAGAAGAGATCCCACAAATTCTCTGAATTCATATATTTTCTGGAAAGGTCCCAGTGAGGAAGTTGGGGAAATTCTTAAAAGGCACAGAGGGGCCGGGTGCAGTGGCTCATGCCTGCAATCCCAGGACTTTGGGAGGCTGAGGTGGGAGGATCACCTGAGGTCGGGAGTTCGAGACTAGCCTGGCCAACATGATGAAACCCCATCTCTACTAAAAACACAAAAATTAGCCAGGTGTGATGGCAGGCACCTGTAATCCCAGCTACTCGGGAGGCAGAGGCAGGAGAATCGTTTGGACCTGGCAGGTGGATGTTGCAGTGAGCCAAGATTGTACCACTGCACTCCAGCCTGGGCAACAGAGCAAGACTCCATCTCAAAAAAAAAAAAAAAAAAGGGGGCACAGAAGGACTACAGTTCCCCTAGGATGGTCACCTATTTCACCTCAGACTTCTCTCCAAATGTCTGTATGTTCCTTTGGGAAAGGTGGCTTCCCCCTTCCAAATGACTGGGCCATGCTAAAAGGAAAATAACATTTTCTGAACATTTGCTCTATTTATTTAGGTTTAGGCATTTTGTGTGTGTTATTTTATCATTGTGACAACCTTGTAAGTTATATATTACTCCTTCTTTTATTGTGACAGAACCAGAAGTACAGAAAGAGTAAGGATATTATCCCAGGTTACACAGAAAGAAATTGAGAGAACCAGGATTTGAGCCTCAAAGTGCCTGGATTTAAGGCCTAATGTATTCAATGTACTTCACACATACTCCTTGTCGATGCATAGAAAGCAGCCAACCCTAGGAGAAAAGCTCTAGGGTGGAAAAATTAAATGAAAAACTATCCCAAAGGGAAGATAAGGAAGTAGTACAGTTACTTTGGTCTTAGTTTCCAGAGCAATGCCAAAGTCATAATAGGTACTCAATAAATCTTTGCAAAGTAATGAATGGCCAGGCAATGGTCAGATATTTTCAGTTTTGCTCATTAAACCTGTAACATTCAATTAATCAGCAGGAATTTATTAAGCTCTTGCTGCATGAGCAATACTTCGTGGGGTATCACTGGATATGTGATAAATTAAGACAATCTAATTTTGGTGAAGCCCAATATACATAACCAACAGTGTTCAATTTAATCAAGTACCAAATTGCATGACACCAATTGTCTATGTCATATATTTGGAAACAATGCTCTAGGAGATTTTGGGGGGAGGTATCATGGAGCACATAATTCTCATAAGATATCATCCTTGAAGGATTCATAGAAGGTTAGTGCCTTCCATAGGAGGGAAGAGTCATGAGTAAGGAAGGCATACGTACAGAATGTTTTGAGGAAAGGAAGAAAAAGAGATGTAGGAGTAATAGCGAATTATAAGGGTTATAGCAATGTTGGCTGCTGTAATAAATAAACTCAACGTTTATAATGTATGGAAAATCTTACTGAGAAGCTCTCTAGAACTAGATCCAGTAGTGCCAAACATTTCCACTCACATTCCACTGACTAGAACTCAAATACGTGATCACACCTCACTGGAAAGGAAGGTGCCCATCTGTGTACACAGGAGAAGAGGAAGAGTTTTTGGTGAGTAGCTAATCAGTCTCCAACTGAAATGAACTAATTTGCCAAAAAACAAAAACACATAGAGCTGAAGGTTGAGACCTGCTGTCTTTCTGATCTCTTTGTGCTTCCGTTTTCTTATTTGTAAAACGGAGCTAATGGCCCTTGATGGCATACAAACAGGGATGTTCTTAGGAAGCCCAAATGAGATAATGAATATAACATTTCTTGGAAAATTTGAATGGTTTCTGATAATTTCTATGATATTGAGGTGACTTCTCAGACACTAGGAAATTGCTATACTTTAGCTATATAAAAAGAATCGAGAATATAAAATAAGTTCAAGGATCAATTTTAGCAAGAAAGTTGGACTGGGAAAAAAAATAAGACACTGGCTGGGTGCAGTGGCTCACAAGTGTAATCCCAGCACTCTGGGAGGCCGAGGCGGGCGGATCAGGAAGTCAGGAGATGGAGACCATCCTGGCTAACATGATGAAACCCCGTCTCTACTAAAAATACAAAAAAAAAATTAGCCAGCCATAGTGGCGGCGCCTGCAGTTCCAGCTACTTGGGAGGCTGAGGCAGGAGAATGGCGTGAACCAGGGAGGTGGAGCTTGCAGTGAGCCAAGATCGTGCCACTGCACTCCAGCCTGGGCGACAGAGCGAGGCCTTCAAAAAAATAAAATAAAAAATAAAATAAAAATAAAAAGACACTATCCTTTCAAGATTAATTATTGATCCAAAAATTCTACCTAAAATTTAGGCAAATTTTTGCCTAATATTTAGTATCACGTCATGCTAAATATAATGGTACCACATTCTTCTTAGTACTCAGAAAATACATATCCAGGTCATACTTATGAAAGATAATTCTGGGAGTGAGCATGTAGGACAAAAGGAAGGAAAGGAGGAAGATAGAACAAAATAGGAAGATGCACTGTAGAAGGGTTGGAGCAGGCTATTTACACCAGTCCATTTTGTATGTTATGGTATTTAATTATGAAAAAACTTATGAGGTGGCCAGGCACAGTGGCTCAACCTGTAATCCTAGCACTTTGGAAGGCCAAGGCGGGTGGATCACTTGAGGTCAGGAGTTCAAGACCAACATGGCCAACATGGTGAAACCCTGTCTGTACTAAAAATACAAAAAATTAGCCAGGCATGGTGGCACATGCCTGTAATCCCAGTTGCTTGGGAGGCTGAGGCAGGAGAATCACTTGAATCCAGGAGGCAGAGGTTGCCGTGAGCCAAAATCATGCCACTCTACTCCAGCTGGGACAACAGAGTGAGATTCCATCTCAAAACAAAACAAAACAAAAGAGAAAAGGGAAAAAATACGAGGTATTGTTTTACACATTTAGTAAAGTAGAAAGCAAAAGTTCATAAAAGTATATCAGTTGGACAATATTTCATTACCAGTGGCTAGCAGAACCAGAGTTTGAACCTGAATCACATTCCAAATTCATTTGTTTCTCCCTACTCCTCATTTCTGCCATTAATTAGTGAGAAAGGGGAACACTGGGGGACTTAACCTTTTTTGAATCTCTTTAGTAAAATCAGACTCAGAACCCCAGAGCTTACAGGATCATTAGAAACCAGCTAGTCAAATATCCTACTCTAACAGATGAAAAAATGAGGAACAGAAAGGGAAGGTGCCTTGCCCAGGATCAGACAGTATTTTAATGGCAGAGCCAGACCTAGAAAAACCCAGATCTCCTGATTTATGGTCCATTACAAAAGTTTTGACTAGAAAACTGTTTTTTTAAAATAGTGTGTGATGCTATAAAGTCACACACTGGACACAGAAATATACATCTAAAAATTTCCCCAGATTAATGTTTCCCCTGTGGGTTTTTGAGACAGGATTATACTGCAAAGTAGAGCTAAGTTAGTGGGTAGTTTCTGACTTAGGGTTCAGCAAGAGAGGTGGTATGAGAACTGAGCTGGTTGGAATTACAAGCAGCCTCAGTTGTATAAACGAGTCAGAATTATTTTTTCTTTTAACTTTTATTTTAGGTTCAGGGTATATGTGCAGGTTTCTTCTATAGGTAAACTCATTTCATGGGAGTTTGTTGTACAGATTATCTTGTCACCCAGCCTGGTACCCAATAGTTATTTTTTTCTGATCCCCTCCCTCTTCCCACCCTAAATTATGCCCCAGTGTGTGTTTTTCCCCTCCAAGTGTCCATGTGTTCTCATCATTTAGCCCCCACTTAGAAGTGAGAACATGAGGTATTTGGTTTCCTGTTTGTTCCTGCATTAGTTGCTAAGGATGATGGCCTCCAACTACATCCACGTTCCTGCAAAGAACATGATCTCATTCTTTTTTACGGCTGCATAGTATTCCATGATGTATATGTATCACATTTTCTTTATCCAGTCTACCATTGATGGGCATTTAGGTTGATTCCATGTCTTTGCTATTGTGAACAATGCTGCAATGAACATACAAGTGCATGTGTCTTTATGGTATAATGGTTTATATTCCTTTGGGTATATGCCCAGTAATGGGATTACTGATCAAATGGTAGTTCTATTTTTAGCTCTTTGAAGAATTACCACACTGTTTTCCACAATGATTGAACTAATTTACATTCCCACCAATGGTGTATAAGCATTCTAGAAAAAGTGTTCCCGAATAAGCATTCCCTTTTCTCTGCAACCTCCGTAACATGTTATTTTTTGGCTAGTCAGGGTTCTTTTTTTTCCTTCAAATTTTATTTTAAATTCTGGGGTACATGTGCAGGATGTGCAAGTTTGTTACATTGGTAAACGTGTGCCATGGTGGTTTGCTGCGCAGATCAACCCATTACCTACGTATTAAGCCCAGCATCTATTAGCTATTCTTCCTGATGCTCTCCCTACCCCCACCCCAATAGGCCCCAGTGTGTGTTGTTCCCCTACATGTGTCTGTTTTCTCATTATTCAGCTCCGACTTACAAGTGAGAATGTTTGGTTTTTGGTTTTCCATTCCTGCAGGAGTTTGCTGGGGATAATGGCTTCCAGCTCTGCCCTTGTCCCTGCAAAGGACATGAATAGCTGCATAGTATTCCATGGTGTATATGTACCACATTTTTTTTAGTCCAGTCTATTATTGATGGGCATTTGGATTGATTCCAAGTCTTTGCTATTGTGAATAGTGCTGCAGTGAACATATGCGTGCATGTATCTCTATGACAGAATGATTTATATTCTTTTGGGTATATACCCAGTAATGGGATTGCTGGGTCAAATGGCATTTCTGCTTCTAGAGCTTCGAGGAATTTCCACGCTGTCTTTCCACAATGGTTGAACTAATTTACAGTCCCACCAACAAGGTAAAAGTGTTCCTTTTTCTCTACAACTATATTAGTCCATTTTCAAGCTGCTGATAAAGACACACCCAAGACTGGGCAATTTACAAAAGAAAGAGGTTTAATTGTACTTACAGTTCCACGTGGCTGAGAAAGCCTCACAATCATGGCAGAAGGTGAGGAAAAGCAAGTCACATCTTACATGGATGGCAGCAGGCAAAGAGAGAGAACTTGTGCAGGGGAACTCCTCTTTTTAAAACCATCTCATCTTATGAGATTCATTCACCATCAAGAGAACAGCACAGGAAAGCCCCACCCCCATGGTTCAACCACTGGCTCCCTCCTACAACATGTGGAAATTCAAGATGAGATTTAGGTGGGAACACAGCCAATCCATATCAGCAACCTTGCCAGCATATGTTGTTTCTTGATTTTTTTTTTTTTTTTAGACCTGCTTTGTCTTCAGACTGGAGTGCAGTGGCGCGATCTTGGCTAGCTGCAACCTCGGCTAGCTGCAACCTCAGCTCGCTGCAACCTTTGCCTTCTGGGTTCAAGCAATTCCCCTGCCTCAGTCTCTAGAGCAGCTGGGACTATAGACACACACCACCATGCCTGGCTAATTTTTTGTATTTTAGTGGAGATGGGGTTTCACCATGTTGGCCAGGCTGGTCTCGAACTCCTGACCTCGTGATCTGCCCACCTCAGCCTCCCAAAGTTCTGGGATTACAGGCATGAGCCACCACGCCCGGCCTGTTTCTTGATTTTTTAAATCATCATTCTGACTGGCATGAGATGGTATCTCACTGTTGTTTTGATTTGCATAAGTGATGTTGAGCTTTTTTTCATGTTTGTTGGCCACATTAATGTCTTCTTTTGAAAAGTGTCTGTTCATGTCCTTTGCCCACTGTTGAATGGCGTTGTTTGGTTTTTTTTTCTTGTGTTTAAGTTCCTTGTAGACCGGATATGACCTTTGTCGGATAAATGGATTTCAAAAATGTTCTTCCATTCTGTAGATTGTCTGTTCACTCTGATGATGGCTTCTTTTGCTGTGCAGAAGCTCTTTACCTTAATTAGGTCCTATTTGTCAATTTTTGCTTTTGTTGCAATTGCTTTTGGAATTTCAAGATTCCGTCATGAAATCTTGCCCATGCCTATGTCCTGAATGATACTGTCTAGATTTTCTCCTAGGGTTTTAATGTTGGTTTAAGAATGTAATCCATCTTTAATTAATTTTTGTATAAGATATAAGGAAGGTGTCCAGTTTCAATTTGCTGATCAAGATTCTTAAGGGAGTTACAGAATAGACTACCTGGTGTGTTGAAAGGGACCCTGGGTTGAGAGCTAGGAGATATGATTCTCATGCTTGATTGCCCTTGACTACCTGTATGACCTTAGCCCTCATTTCATTTTTCTGTGCCACAGCCCCTATTACTATTCACTTTGTAAAGTAATCCTAGATAGTAACTGATCTATGCACTGTCTTCCAGGCTACTTGTATTATCTAGAAAATTAATTAATGCACTGAAGCAAACACCCTATGTTTTATCACCACCACTACTTTCTAAAGTGTACACAAACACACACACGCACACACAAAATAATGTGAAAGAATATTTACCTGTTTCAGACAGGTATACTTATAATGCAAATGTGCATTTTGGATGTGCTAACATTTTTTATTATGAGAGATACACTAACAGATCTCATACGTGCTAAAGTGACTTTCCAAACAAGCTAGTAATAACAAAAATGATAAGAATAAGCTACAGTGTATTTCATGCTTTATCTCATTTCCTTCACAATAATCCTACAAGCTGAGTAGCTTACATTTTAGAAAACCAAGGCTGAGAGAAGTTATGTGTCTTGATGAATATCACACAGAGTGGAGACTAGGTTTGATCTTAACTATCAGCAAATATGCAAAACACTATGTGCATTTCCCCTCAGCATCACCTACCTAAGAGCTTGTTAGAAATGTAAATTACTAGGCCGTGTACAGTGGCTCACTACTATAATCCCAGCACTTTGGGAGACCAAGGTGGGTGGATCACCTGAGATCAGGAGTTTGAGAACAGCCTGACTAATAGGGTGAAACTCCGTCTCTACTAAAAATACAAAATTAGCCGGGCATGGTGGTGCATGCCTGTAATCCCAGCTACTTGGGAGGCTGAGACAGGAGAATTGCTTGAACCTGGGAGATGGAGGTTACAGTGAGCCAAGATCATGCTATTGCTCTGTCTCAAAAAACAAAAAAAGAAAGAAAGAAAGGAAGGAAGGGAGGAAGGAAGGAGAGAGAGAAAGAAAGGAGAGAAAGAAAGAGACAGAAAGACAGAAAAAGACAAAGAAGAAAGAAAAGAAAGAGAAAGAAGAAGAAAGAAAAGAAAGAGAAAGAAGAAAGAAAAGAAAGAGAAAGAAAGAAAAGAAAGAAAAGAAAGAAAGAAAGAAAGAAAGAAAGAAAGAAAGAAAGAAAGAAAGAAAGAAAGAAAGAAAGAAAGAAAGAAAGAAAGAAAGAAAGAAAAGAAAAGAAAATTACTGGCCTTTTCATGGCTTTCTTAATCAGAATCTCTGCTCAGAGACTTGCATTCTGTGTTTTAAGAAGCCTTCTAGGTCATTCTGATTTGAGAGATGCTATGCCATAGTGATTGTGGCATGAATATAATCATTTGTCAAATTCTGTAAAGAAGGGAACTGAATAAATAGGCTAGTCTGAAAGGAAACTTGAGGAAAAAACTAAATCAAAGATTTCTATGATTGTGAGCCCAGGGTATGATGATGTGTGCAATAACAGATTCCAGAAACTCATTTTTAAAATTAATATTTAACTTTTTTTTTTTTTTTTTCTTGAGACGGAGTCTCGCTCTGTCACCCAGGCTGGAGTGCAGTGGCTGGATCTCAGCTCACTGCAAGCTCCGCCTCCCGGGTTTACGCCATTCTCCTGCCTCAGCCTCCCGAGTAGCTGGGACTACAGGCGCCCGCCACCTCGCCCGGCTAGTTTTTTTGTATTTTTTAGTAGAGACAGGGTTTCACTGGGTTAGCCAGTATGATCTCGATAACTTTTTATTTTAAATAAGTATAGATGTATAGGTAGATGCAAAGATAGTATAGACAAGTCTCATGTATCCCTCACTCAATTATTCCAACAGTTGCATCTCACATAACTATAGTAAAATGTGAAAACCAGAAAATTGACATTGATACAATGTGTATATATAGTTCTATGTCATATTTATTGCAAGTATAGCTGTATGTAACCATCTATGCAGTTAAGATACCAAACTATTCTATCTTACAAAGATCTCAAGTTGCCCCTTAATAATCAAACCTACTCCCCAACAACACACACACCTGGCAACCACTACTTTCTTCTCTAACCCCTGGCAATCACTACTCTGTTCTTCATCTCTATAATTTTGTCATTTAGAGGACGTTATACAAATGAAATCACACTGCATGTGACCTTTTGAAAATGGCTTTTTTTTCCACTCAGTGTAAGTCCCCTAAGTCACTCTGTTTATCAATTGTTCATTTTTTTTTTTTTTTTACTGCTTAGTAATATTCCATGGTATAGATATGTCATCCTTTGTTTAATCATTTACCCATTGAAAAAAACTTGGAGTGCTTCCAATTTTTGGCTATTGCTAATAAGGCTGTTATGAACATTCATACACAGGCTTTGATATGAACATAATTTTCCATTTTGGGGAGACAAAAGACCAGAAGTATAAGTGGTGTGTTTTATGTTAAGTGTATGTTTGGTTTTTGTTAAGAAACCGACAAATGTAATCCCAGCCCTTTGGGAGGCCGAGGTGGGCAGATCCCAAGGTCAGGAGATCGACACCATCCTGGCTAACACGGTGAAACCCCGTCTCTCTAAAAATACAAAAAATTAGCTGAGCATGGTGGCGGGCACCTGTAGTCCCAGCTACTGAGGAAGCTAAGGAAGGAGAATGGCGTGAACCCAGGAGGCGGAGCTTGAAGTGAGCCGAGATCGAGCCACTGCACTCCCGCCTGGGCGACAGAGTGAGACTCCATCTCAAAAAAGAAAGAGAAAAGAAAGAAAAGAAACTGACAAATGTTTTGTCAAAGTAGTTGTGCCACTTTATGTTCCCACCAGCCATATATGAGAGATCATTTTCTCTGCATCCTCACCAGCACTTGGTATTGTCATTGTTTTATTCTAGCTCTCCTTATAGGTGTGTAGTAATATCTCATGATGTTCTTAGTTTGCATTTTCTTAATAGCAAGTGAATTCATGTCCTTTGTAGGGACGTGGATGAAGCTGGAAACCATCATTCTCAGGAAACTAACACAAGAACAGAAAACCAAACACCGCATGTTCTCACTCATACGTGGGAATTGAGCAATGAGAACACATGGACACAGGGAGGGGAACATCACACACCGGGGCCTGCTGGGGGTGGGGGGCTAGGGGAGGAATAGCATTAGGAGAAATACCTAATGTAGATGACCAGTTGATGGGTGTACCAAACCACCATGGGACATGCATACCTATGTAACAAACCTGCATGTTCTGCACATGTATCCCAGAACTTAAAGTATAATAAAAAATAAAAATAAATAAAAATAATGCTTATTTGCCATCTGAATATCCTTTTTGGTGAAATATATTGTCTTCTATTCATGTCTTCTGCCCATTTTCTAACTGGATTGTTTTCTTCTGTTGAGTATTGAGTGTTCTTTATCTATTCTAGATACAAGCCCTTTGTTGGATATGTATTTTGCAAAAGTTTGTCATCGTCTTAATAGGGTCTTTTCCAGAGCAAAATGTTTTATTTTGATGAAATCCAACTTATCAATTTGTCTTTTTAAGGACAATGATTTTGGTGTCATGTCTAAGAACTCTTCACCAAGCTCTAGGTCCCACATATTTTCTCCTATATTATCTTATACAAGTGGATCTCACTTTTGCCCAGGCTGGAGAGCAATAGCATGATCATAGCTCATTGCTGCTTTGAGCTTCTGGGCTCAAGTGATCCTCCTGTTCAGCCTACCAAGTAGATAGGTCAAATTATATAATTTATAATTTTTATTATAATCTCCCAGGTGCATGTCACTGCACTTGCCTAATTTTAAAAATTTATGTTTTGTAGAGACAGGGTCTTGCTCTGTTGCCCAGGCTGGCCTTGAACTCCTAACCTCAAATGACCCTCCTGCCCTGGCCTCCCAGAGTGCTGGAATTACAGGCATGAAAGTTTTCTTCCTTAATGACATTATTATTACAACCAATAAAATTTACTATAATTATATCAACATCATATAATACTGTCCTAGTTCATATTCAGCTTTCCCTCATCATCTCAAAAATATTTTTTCACAGTTCCTTTCTTTAAATTAGGATCCAAGTAGATGCTACTCATTGCATTTGATAGTTCGATGTTTACAGTATCTTTTAAATTGTCCCATCGCCCTGCCTTCTTTCACACCGTGATCTTCAAAGGGTGGCATAAAAGCTCAGTGATCAGATGAGATCGGGTGCGTTCAGGGTGTTATGGCCATGGACAAGGCACGGTTATCAAGTGAATTACGAGCCAAAGCTTGGGACAGACATGATTGAGAAAGTTAAAATGAAGCTAGCAGTGAAAGTCAGAGGAATTGAACTCCATCTAATGGATACTTACTAACTGATCACTTACTTCACACAGGGCACTGTTGGCAGTGCCTTGTGTGAAATAAGTACAGAAAGAACAAAGTAACAGTACAAAAGCACTATTAGTCATTTTGGAGAATCCAAAGATTAGTAAAGAATTACCTCCTCTTGGCCGGGTGCGGTGGCTCAGGCTTATACTCCCATTACTTTGGGAGACCAAAGTGGGCGGCTCACCTGAGGTCAGAAGTTCGAGACCAGCCTAGCCAACATGGTGAAACCACGTCTCTACTAAAAATGCAAACATTAGTTGGGAGTTGTGGCACATGCCTGTCATCCCAGCTATTTGGGAGGCTGAGGCAGTGAGCCAAGATCATGCCACTGCACTCCAGCCTGGGCGGCAGAGTAAGAGAGACTCTGTCTCAAAACAAAACAAACAAACAAAAAAATACCTCCTCTCAAGGAGAAAACATGACGCTTTGAAAAAGTTACAAAATCATTGTAGAAAGGATCAGGAGAGATCTCTTGGGTGAAAAGGACCAGGATTTGAGCTGTGCCTTGAAAAACAGTTTATTTGTTTATTATCTATTTATTTATTGTTGGATTATTATTATTGTTGGATGCTGACAAATTATATAATTTCTGTGTTTATGAGCTACAAAGTGATGCTATAGGTACACAGTGTGAAATGGCTGAATCATGTTAATTAATATATTTATCAACTCAAATACTTACCATTTATTCCTCCTGTCTAACTGAAAAATTGTGCTTTTTCACCATCATCTCCCCATACCCTTCACTCTCTCTCCTCTGGTAACCACCATTCTACTCACTGCTTCTATGTGTTCATTGTTTGAGATTCCACGTATAGTGAAAATGTGAGGTATTTGTCTTTCTAGCCTCGCTTATTTCACTTAATTTAATGCCTTCCAGATTTATCCCTGTTGTCAAAAATGACAGGGTTTTCCTCTTTGTAAAGACTGAATAGTATTCCATTGTGTGCGCATATATCTGTATCTAGATAGATATCACATTTTCTTTATGCACTCATTGAGTGATGGACACTTGGTTACATAACTTGGCCATTACCTTCACTGAACTCTGATTTAGTACTGGGGATGCAAGACAAGTAGATGAGACACATTACTTAGGTTAATAAAGTATATAATCTCTGACTCTGAGAACTTTTTTCTGTCTTAAATTAAGTCAGGCTTTATTCTGAGACTGACCAATGTAGCAGCTTCCTAGGGATGCTGTAACAAAGTATGAAAAACTGGGTAGTTTAAAACAACAGGAATTCAGTTTTGAACAGTTCTGGAGGCTAGAAGTGTGAAATCATGGTGTTGGCAAGGCTGTGTACTATCTGATGGATCTGGGGGAGAATACTCCCTTGTCTCTTCCTAGCTCTTGTGGTTGCTGGCAATCCTTGGCTTATAGACTGCAATCCCTGCCTCCGTCATCGCATGGCCATCTTCTCCCTGCTTCCCTCACCTCTTCCTATAAGGATCCCAGTTATACAGAATTAAGGGCCCAGTCTGCTTGGGAATGACCTCATCTTTTATTTTTTTTGAGATGGAGTCTCACTCTTTCGCCCAGGCTCGGCTCACTGCAACCTCCATCTTCCAGGTTCAAGCGATTCTCCTGCCTCAGCCTCCTGAGCAGCTGGGATTATAGGCATGCACCACCACACCTGGCTAATTTTTGTATTTTTAGAAGAGACGGGGTTTCACCATGTTGGTCAGGCTGACCTCGAACTCCTGACCTTGTGATCCACCCGCTTCAGCCTCCCAAAGTGCTGGGATTATAAGCATGAGCCACAGTGCCCGGCCAGGGAATGACCTCATCTTAATCAGATCTGCAAGGACCTTATTTCCAAATAAGGTGCACATTCTGAAGTACTGATCATTAGGACTTCAACACTTTAGCTCATCTCTTGGGAGAAACGCAATTCAACCTGTAACAAACTGTGAATGTAAAGTCATTCACCTCTATCCAAGTGTGCGTTGGGCTTAGCTCACTTAGGACTATTGATGGCTTTGTGTCAAAATCAATTTTCTCAACCTATGTTGAACTATACAATCTCTGGGGGAACATGGGATGCCATGACTCTGTGGCGAGATTGATAGAGACAGTATTTAGTCCCTGAGTTTCTGTGACCAGTGTGTTATTCTCTTAATATTTATTATTAATAAATGTAATATTATTTAAACATAAAAATATAGTTTTCATACATGGTATTATGATGGGCCCATCTTATGTTGTACAAACATAAGCTGAAGCTTTGAAGAGCAATCTTTCAGATTTTCATTGAATTATAAATTTGTACATCTGTTTAGTAAGAGAGAACTTATTACTAGTTACAGGTTTCTTGGCAACTGAGCTATTTTTACCTAGAGGAGACTAAAGAGGAGGTGAGGGGTATTTAAATGACAGAGTCCTAGCTGTTTGGAATTATGAGTCCGTGTCCTTGTTTAATGTCTTCCTGGACAGCTGCCTCCTGCTGTAACAGCTCTGGAGCTCTACTTTTAACCCACCAGATGCTTTCTGAATGCCTGATACGCAAGGCCTGCGGAAGCTGTTGGGCAACCTGTGCCTTGTATATATAAGATGCTCAATAAATGTTTATCAGCCCAGGAGAGTTGCCTCATGCCTGTAATCCCAGCACTTTGGGAGGCCAGGGCAGGCAGATCATTTAAGGTCAGGAGTTCGACACCAGCCTGACCAAAATGGTGAAACCCTGTTTCCACTAAAAAATACAAAAATTAGCCGAGTGAGATGGCACGTGCCTGTAATCCTAGAGAGGCTGAGGCAGGAGAATCACTTGAACCTGGGAGGCGTAAGTTGCAGTGAGCCAAGATGGCACCACTGCACTCCAGCCTGGGCAGCAGAACGAGACTCTTTCTGTAAGTAAATAAATAAATAAATAAATAAGTGTTTATCAAATAAGAGAATGCTTTGGAGAGGCAGGGGTGACTCTTTCCTTGAGGGCTCTGTAAAAGGAAAATAAATCACCAAGCCAAGGGAAAAGTCAAGCTGAGAACTGCATTAGGCAATGCCTCCCATTTCATTCCTAAATAAAATACGCTACAAAGAAGCTATATACCTCCCTCACAATTTGCTCACAAGGAAATTCCTTGTGAACAAAGGACAGACAAAACTCAAAGTCATTCCTCTGAGGTTCACCTGAGACAAACGCATATCTGATGGCTTCCTTTGCCCCGTTTATGTAGAAATGCAGATTCACTGAGCCAGACTGAATTGTGTATTCAGTGGAAGGCTGATCAAGGACTCAAAAGAATGCAACCTTTTGTCTTTTATCTACTTCTGACCTGGAAGCCCTACTTCCAGGTCCTGCCTTATGGGACTGAACCAATGTATATTTACACATAATAATTGATGTCTCATGTCTCTCTGAAACTGTACCCTGACCACCTTGGGCACCTATCCTAAGGACCTCCTGAGGCTGTGTCACGGGCTGTCCTTCACAGTGGCAAAATAAACTTTCTAAATTGACTGAGACTTGTCTCAGATATTTTGGATTCACAACTCTGTGCAGTTTATTTCAGTTATTTTCCACAAACAAGGACTGAGTACCACCTTTGGTAGGGCACCATGGGCCTGGATTCCACTTTGGCTCAGTCAGGTAATCCTTTGATGGTGTTACCTCTGTAGTTATCTCAGCCTTTTTAATACTCAGTTTCTTAGTTGGTAAAATTGTAAAATAATACCCATCCAGCAAGTGTGTTGTGGAAATCACATGGTACAGGTCCTGAGGTTTGAGTCGTATTTGGGAAATGAGGGTACAGATTTATTTTTTTATTATTTATTTATTTATTTTTTTGAGGAGTCTCACTCTGTCTCTCAGGTTGGAGTGCAGTAGTATGATCTGGGGTCACTGCAACCTCCACCTCCTGGGTTCAAGCGATTCTCCTGCCTCAGCCTCCTGAGTAGCTGGGACTACAGGCGCACACCCCTATGTCCCACTAACTTTTGTATTTTTAGTAGAGACAGGGTTTTGCCATGTTGACCAGGCTGGTCTCGAACCCCTGACCTCAGGAGATCTGCCCGCCTCAGCCTCCCAAAGTGCTGGGATTACAGGCGTGAGCCACCGCACCCGGCCACAGTAGAGATATTCTTGCTTGGACTCTTTTCCGTTTTGTTTTTTCTTCTTTCCTTGCTTTCACACAGTCGCCCAAAAACTATAAGGCCCTAAAAAGGTTTTTATGTTTAAAGAGGTGAGAGTTTCATTCTATTATCATCAGCTCAAAGTGATGAGATACCCCACTGTCCTGGCTCCTAGATTTCTGCCCTCAAGAAAATGACATACACTTGAGAAGGCTAGATAAACTTCATCATTATTATCATCATCACAGTCTTATAATTACAAAGTGGCATGACTCTTATCAGTAATAATTATAGCTAAGCTTTATTCAATGATGATGATGATCCAGGCATTGTGCTAAAAACATTTTATTTAGAGCTTATTTAAGCATCATTATAACCCTTTGAGTTAGGAACTTTTCTTTTCTACCCACGTGGAAGAAGCAATAAAATATAGCAGTTAAATCCTAGACATAGTGGTTAGTCACTAGAACTGAACTTGCTGGGTTTAAGTCCTTGCTGCATTGTGTACTAGTTGCGTCATTTGGGGCATATTATTAAATCACTCTGTGTTCTATTATTTTCAATAAGATAGGGTGGTGATTATCATAAGATTACCCATTTCATAGGAATATTATGAAGATTAAATAAATTGAAAGGGTATAGGGCTTTGAACACATTTCACAGAGTAAGAACTCAACAAATGTCTCCTCTTTTATCTCCATCTTTTAGATAGCTCGGGGAAGTTAGCTGACTAGATTTAGGTTATGCAATCTTTAAACAGAGAGACTGAGATTTAATCGTAGGCAATTCAGTTCTGCAGCTTGCGTTCAAAACCTCTATACTCTACATTTAAATAGAGTTTAATCACTAAACCCATCAACTATAGGAGACCTGGCACAATATCATCTAAATCTAAGGGGATGGATGGCACACTTGATAGGGGCTCACAGGACATCTCTATGGGATGGAGAGAAAGTGAAATACAACTCTGGAGATTTCCAAGACACTCTTCAAACAGGGTGGAGATACACTGATTTAAAGCCCTTCAAATCCTAGGGATTGAATTGCAGAAAAGGTCAAGAGCAGGGATATGGGAATCTCTCATTTTCCTTTTGAAGCCTGGGCTCAGCTGGAGTTTTAAAGGAAAGAAAAAAATGACGCTTTGTCTTCTCTTTTCTCTTGGGTTTGGTGGACCGGACCCGAGGACAGTTTGTTCTGAGTGTGGGTTGGGAGTAGAAGTTAGACACCCAGGGCGGTTTAAGTTGCTAAACTGAATGTGGAATCTATCTCTCTGTCAGAGACAGCCAGTGGATGGGCTGCCCTGCCTGGGTAATTAGCCAGGTTGTTGAAATAAAAAGCTACGTCAAGCAGCAATTCATATAATCCCAACCCAGATACTCACCTCCCAGGTATCTCTCAAATGCATATAGCAACAGCTGTGACTGAGTTTTGATACTGAAGTTTGATGATAAATAAAAACACTGACCCCACATTTTATAAGAACACACTCACACTTTTTTCCTCTTTGTTATTTTTCATTACGTGCATAGGCTTGAGCCAAGCTTTTCTGGCCTTCAAGAGTGTTTCTTGTTTTGCTTTTCTTTTTTTCTTTCCGCCCCTCCTCCCCCAAACCTGGCACTCTGAGTATTGCATGACAGAGTTGATTCAGAAGCAATCTCCAAGCCTTCTACTTGTGGGGCCTCACCAGGCCTAAATGAAAACAATCATGGCAAGCCCTGGGGGAAGCCTAAAGTTTGGGAACAAGCTTTGTAATGAGGGCAGGCCTCCAGGGAGCCTCCTCTTTGTCATAAGGAGCTTTGGGTACTCAATTAGGTGTCCCAGAATGCCATTTTCCCTGCTAAACCTCCAGAAAGCTATAGGTGCTACATATGGTTCCTTGATTCTTTTTTTTTTTTTTAATTCAGAGCTTTATTTTTATTCCAAAAATGAAGACAGTTAGATATCTTTAAGAAACCTCCTTTACCTGAGCAGTGAGCTCTGAACAAATGGAACTCTTGACTGCGGGAGCTAAGACAGACAGCGTTACTTCCTTCCTCAGATCATGCCTCACTCACTTCCACTGGCTCCTTTTTCCACAACTCCTTGGCAGGGACCAGCCCATTTGGCTCTCTATTCAGAGACCTGGCTTAGCGCTGATGTTTGTGTACTGCTTCTAGCCTTCTGACACGCAACTGATTTTCAGGATGCTCCGACCGTGTCTCAGGCCCACAAAACAGCTTGGCATTAATGAGAATTGGTTTAAGAAGACTCTCATAAAGATTTTATAGATTACCTCATTCATTTAACCTTGTATTCCCAAAACTCTCTATGTAATTGATAAAGACCTATGATTACAAAATGTCCTTTACAAGCCCCTTTTCTTGTCTGTTTCAGTTTTTCTTTTCTTTTTTTCCCCTCAAACACAGGTATTAGAGTCAATATTTCCAAAGTTTCAATGTTTCTTTTTTGTTTTTGTTTTCGTTATTTTGTTTGTTTTGTTTTGTTTTTTTGAGATGGAGTTTTGCTCTTGTTGCCCAGGCTGGAGTGCAATAGTGCAATCTCGGCTCACTGCAACCTCCAACTCCCGTGTTCAAGTGATTCTCCTGCCTCAGCCCCACAAGTAGCTGGGATTACAGGCTCCAGCCACTATGCCCGGCTAATTTTTGTATTTTTGGTAGAGATGGGGTTTCACCATGTTGGCCACACTGGTCTCCTAACTCCTGACCTCAGGTGATCTGCCCGCCTCGGCCTCCCAAAATTCTGGGATTACAGGTGTGAGCCACCGTACCCAGCCTCAATGTTCCTTTGAACCCTGAAATAGCGTTTTTATGATTGATATTTTAGTGCCTCTGTCCTACAAAGGAGCTGATGAACAGAGGAAAATTCTGCCTGAGAATAGGAATAGAAAGAGAGAAAAAAATATTAAGAGAAGGTATCCTTCAGGTGAGAGCAATCTTTACCAAAATATAGATATGATACAAGCTGTATATGAGAATATACGAGATGAAATATGTGAGAATCACGTGGGCCACTGTTAAGATGCACAGTTGCCTGAGCCCCATCTGGGATCTATTGACTAAAAAACTCTAAACACTGGAGAATTTGCACTTTTTTTTCTTTTTTGAGATGGAGTCTCACAGTGTCGCCTGGACTGGAGTGCAGTGGTGCTATCTTGGCTCACTGCAACCTCCGCCTCTCGGGTTCAAGCAAGTTTGCACTTTTGATGAGGACAGTATATTAGATGCAATGTCTGTTTCACTGCTTTAGGACAGAGATGCTCACTCCTCTGGCTGCTAAGAGTTTGACTGTTTTTGAAGGACAGTTGAATGACTCCCCAGGAATTTCCCTGGGCTGAAGAGAACTGTGTTGTTCACGGCTGAGTTTTTTCCCCTGCCCTCCACCTCAGAACAGCCTTTGTCTAATTACTGGTTGTTACAACAGGTGGGTACAAAGACATAGCACCCTTGTCTAAATTTAAGACAACTCTAGAGGGTGATTTCATCTCTAGGACCCCCGAGGGATAGGCTGAGGTCTCAGTTGCAACTGTATTGTAGCTCAACTTTTTCCTCTGCCTGTTACTGCTTCTCTCACTATCTTAAAGGTGTTTTTCCTAAAAGCAATTCACAGTAAACCATCTGCAAGAGTCTCCACCTCAAAGTCTGTTTCCTGGGATACTGAATGCAAGGTACACTATAAATATTTACTACTATTGCAAGTGCTCATGTCTAGACTTCAGGAAAAAAAAAAAAAAAAAAGCAATGACAACAAAAGGCCTTAGTCCTGGACTGCGTTATAAAAGGCATTTTTAATCTACTTGGGCTGCCACCTACACTCTTGGGTTATAAAAAGGAAGGAGCAGCAGAGCAAGTAGAAAAGACCACAAGGAGCATGGTGCCTGCGCCTGTGACAGCCGAATGATTGGCTACAGGAAGCATCAGCAAGAGCAAAGCAACTGAGAAGGATGCTGAGATGGCAGCCTTAATTGAGCAAGAGCACAACATCAGAGGTAGTCCAAGGGGCTGCCCTGCATAGCATCCACCTGACATAGGAGGAAGGGATTTGGGGAAAACCTGCAGGGCTAGAGTGCTATAAGGAGTAGAGTTAACGGAAGACAGGGGGAGTTGGCTTTCTAGACGTCACACTCACCGCTTTACAAAGAGACTCTTGTTCTTTTATTTCTGACTGTGGGTTTGCCCATTGAGTCTGTGATAATATCTGAAATTGACATATATGCAATTGTCTGCTCATCCTACCTCATCTTCTATAATACATTCTGTTCTCCCATGGGGAAGAGGGTAATGCTACATCATAGGCTACATCTACCCAGATGGGGAGGGTTATTGAGCTGGGCCAATCACACTTTCCTCTTCCATGTCTTTAAAATAAATTTCCCTCTGTTGTGCTGAACCCCTGTTAACCTCAATAGGAAAGGCATCAGGTTTAACAGGCCAAAGAAGAGGTGCAGAGCCAGCAAACAAGACGTAGGGTTTAATTAGGGGCTTATATACAGAAAAGAGAGTCCAGTGGCAGCAGCTGGACAGGAGGACCACATTATGCACAGAAATTGTCTAGTGGCAACAGGCTGGACCACACATCTGTCTCCCTACAGTTCAGTGATGGCAGGCTGGACAGTATGATCGCATGGCCCAGTGGCAGCAGGCTGGGCAGGGAAACTGCAGTCACTTGCAAACAGCATGCAGTTTATATCGTATTTTCACTTGATACCCTCCCTTTAACAACCTCCACCTGGCAACCTTCACTCATCCCAGCACTCAGGGCCCCAGTCCGCTGTATGGCCCATGTTCCACGAGAAGAAACAGCAGCTCAGGTGTTCCTCATGGACAAGGAATGAATCGAATCCCCAGGTTAGCCCCGCCTGGATTCCCTAGATCAGAACACACATTCAAATGCCTCTGCCATACAGAGTCATTTTCAGGGTATGTTCAAGCTATTGCTTTCAGGTGCATTTACCCAACACTCTCTTTATGTAAATTATTTGTGCTTTGTTTCCTCTAACTTGAAACCAAAGGAATTCTGATAATATGTTGGGAACATAATATTCATGGAGTACTACTGTGTGCCGGACATTCAAAAGGGATTAAATTTGCTAGCTAATTATAGTCTAAAGTAATACTAAGACATCTGACACTGAAAATAATCATATTTGGAAAACATGGTGAATGAGCAATACTAAATAATCCCAGCTCAGATCAACTCAACAGGGGAGTAAGCTTTCCGGATTTGTCATCCTCACTCATTAGGATGCATTTCAAAGCTCCAGCAAAGCTCCTCACTGAGGCTCTTTCATGATCCAAATGAATGATTGTAAACACCTGCTCTTAAGATTATTCAGACCCCAAACATCCTTTTAGTTCTTTGTAAAGTGAAACTTCGAACCTCAGTCTAATTGCCATTCACTTCTTTGAACAGATCTGCAGCACATTAAATGAGAAAGCTTTTGGTCCTACAGTGTGGCTCCTGCAGCTTGTTTTCTTATGGAAATGAAATTGTTGAAGTAACAAGTGTTATAAAATGTTAGCCTTGCCATTTAAATGTCTGCTGTCTAAACTGTACTGATCCCTTAACTAACAAGGCAGAATATTGTCATTTGGGGCACTCAATAGAAAAACACAGCCGAGAGGCCGGGTGTGGCTGCTCACGCCTATAATCCCAGCACTTTGGGAGGCCGAGGCGGGTGGATCACAAGGTCAGGAGTTCAAGATCAGCCTGGCCAAGATGGTGAAACCCCATCTCTACTAAAAATACAAAAAATTAGCCAGGCGTGGTGGTGGCACCTGTAATCCCAGCTATCGGGAAGCTGAGGCAGAGAATTGCTTGAACCCAGGAGGCGGAGGTTGCAGTGAGCCGAGATGGCATCACTGCACTCCAGCCTGGGTTACAGAGCAAAACTCCATCTCAAAAAAAAAAAAAAAAGAAAGAAAAAAGAAAAAGAAAAACACAGCCGAGAAATCCCTATGATCAAAACTTGACTAAATTTTATTTAAAATATTTAACAACAGTAACAAATCTTTATTTTTTGCTCTTTTGTAAAATAAAGGGTTCGGGCCATTAGCTGACATTTACTGAGCACTGTTTACAAATCTCATGTAATTATTGTGGTAGACTGTTGAACATGTCAATAAACTATTGTACCCCAAACTATGCATATCCTGTGTGTAGTCCTTGCACATCAGTTCTGAACTTGGTCATATTAATGTATTTGGCTAGCTGTACATGAGCAAGCCTGAGACATGCAGAGGCTCGATAATTCCTTGTGTACTAGGTCTTTTTCTCTTAAAATTTTCTGTCCCCCTCTGAGAGTCCCTCAAAGCTACCCTGTAAAGAAGTTTGGCTACTGTGGTGTTATTACATGTTTGTAGGTTTTTGTCCACAGTTCCTGGCTTATAACTCCCATAGCCCTTGTTACATTCGTTTGTTATAATGCTGGGTGTCTTAGGCCTCAAAAAACAGGATTACTGTGACCTTCCTCTATTTTCCTTTTACCTGCCCCAAGACAGGACTCCCAACTTCTCCCACTTTTCTGAGTATGGATCTTTTGAGTATGTTGATGATGCCTGGCTAAGAAATCACTGTGATCAAGACTTGGCTTGATTTGTTGTGAGAAATAATAAATTGTTTTTGTTTTAAGCCTCTACGTTTTGGCACAATTTATTATACACAATAAAGGACTCTCCTTAGAGAGAGTCCCGCCCTATACACTGGAAGAAGGAATGCTGACATCATGAAATTTCCTTAAAAATCCAAGAAGATGGCTGGGCATAATGGCTCATGCCTGTAATCCCAGCACTTTAGGAGGCCAAGGCGGGTAGATCATGAGGTCAGAAGTTCAAGACCAGCCTGGCCAAGATGGTGAAACCCCATCTCTACTAAAACTACAAAAATTAGCCAGGTGCGGTGGCAGGCGCCTGTAATCCCAGCTACTCGGGAGGCTGAGCCAGGAGAATTGCTTGAACCTGGGAGGCGGAGGTTGCCATGAGCCGAGATCACGCCACAGCACTCCAGCCTGGGTAACAGAGTGAGACTCCGTCTCAAAAAACAAAACAAAACAAAACAATCCAAAAAGACTGGATTCAGAGAGCGTCTGGATAGCTGAGCACATGGAGGTTTCTGGAGGCTGGTATCCAGGGAGGGCGTGGCAGCTCTGTGCCCCTTGCCTCATACCTCACCCTACATATCTCTTTATCTGTAGCTTTTACAATATCCTTTGTAATACACCGATAAACATAATTGTTTCCCTGAGTTCTGTGGGCTGCTCCAGCAAATTAATAGAAGACAAAGAGGGGAGGAAGGCATGAGAACCCCAACTCAAAGCTGGTAGGTCAGAAGTTCTGGAGGCCTGGACTTTTGACAGGTGTCTGGGGGAGGGGAGGGCAGTCATGGGGACTGAGTCTTCCACCTGTCGGATCTGACACTATCTCCTGGTAGAAAAGTGTTAGAATGAATTCGAGAACACCCAGCTGGTGTCCACCGCTTGGTGTGTGCGGGAAAGCCCCCACACATTTGGTCATAGAAGTCTACTGTATTGATTGTCGTCGTGTGAGAGCAGAGGAAAAACAGTTTGGATAGTTCTTTTCCAAACCAGCTACTCTGCTGGAAAGAGCACATCGAGGGGAGAGAGAGAAATGATGATGATGCCTGGCTAAGAAATCACTGTGATCAAGACTTGGCTTGACTTGTTGTGAGAAATAATAAATTGTTTTTGTTTTAAACCGCTATGTTTTGGCACAATTTATTATACACAATAGACACTTAAAATAACCTTCATCTTCCTTGAAACTAATACTTTTATGGTACCTTTGACAAATGCAGAAAGTGTAGCAGAAAGCTTACTTAGCTCGCCAGGGATAACACAGGCCATAGGTGAAACGACCAAATTTCACACACAGGCATTCTGCTCCAATCAGTGTGCTATATATTATTGATCTAAAATAAAGATATTTCTATTCATACTATTTAAAGAATTAGACATTTGTGAATACTTAACTATTAGCCAACACTGTCAGACATTTTCTAAAACACACTTAATCTTCACATTAACCCTGTAAGGGAGTCTTTTATAGATGTTTGTTGTTTTGAGACTCCCATTTTTTGAAAGCTTTTTTTTTTTGGTAAGAGGACTCCTATTATCTTTTGGAGAATTGCTTCCTTTTTACTGTATACAGAATTGACAGCAATGGCTATTAAAGACTCCTGCCCTCCCTTAGTCAAAGGTTGGTCACGTGACCTAAGCTGAACCAATCAGAATCTCCCTTGTAAGAATTTGAATCATGAGTGCACAACAGCACAAAGACAAGCATAGCTGAAGCTCATTCAGGGTAGGAGGCAGACATGGGAAAGCCCCCATATCAGAAAACGAATCCTCTTTTAATTACCCACAGCTACAATGTTTCCAACCCTCTTAGATTTCTGCCTGGTTCTCTGATCTTTGCTCTTCAATACAACCCTTCTCTGCCTTAGCTGGTCAGTCTTGCCCTGTTGCATTCAAGAAATAAATTACTTAAAGATGAGGAAAATTAGTCTCATTGAGCCTACATAACTTGCTCAGGGTCACACGTCTTATAAATGGCAGAGTTGGGATCATAATTCATATCTTAGCTCAAAGCCTGTGTGTTTAATCACGCTAATTTAGATGCAGCATCAGTCTTTCAGATTTTCCAAGCCTCATATTGTTAGATATATAGATCTCTATGTTGTTTGATAATTGAAAAGTAACATAAATGAATTTCATTATTTTAATACCCTGTAAAAATGTGTTTTTTGAGATATGATTTAATTTAATGTTAGTAGCATTTATTGAAGAAAGCATTTGTTTTTTGGGGTGTGTGTGTGTGTGTCTGTTTGTTTTGAAATGGAGTCTTGCTCTGTCACCCAGGCTGTGCAGTCGTGCGATCTTGGCTCACTGCAACCTCTGCCTCCCAGGTTCAAGCGATTCTCCTGTGTCAGCCTCCTAAGTAGCTGGGATAATAGGCACCCACCACCGCACCCAGCTAATGTTTGTATTTTTAGTAGAGACACGGTTTCCTCATATTGGCCAGGCTGGTTTCAAACTCCTGACCTCAGGTGATCTGCCTGTCTCAGCCTCCCAAAGTGCCGGGATTACAGGTGTGAGCCACTGCTCCCAGCCTGAAGAAAGCATTTGTAAAGACGGTTATGGGAGATTGGAAAAAGTGTCAGAATGAAAAGAATAAATCTTTTTTGAATTCTGCCTTTATGTGTTAATGGACTTTGGGAAAATCTAATACTTCCAAATGTCAATTCCCTCATCTTAAAATGAGGTTATTTATACTTAACTTATAAGATTGATGGGATTAAATGAAGTCATGTATTTAAAATTACTTGTCATTTGGCAATCACCCAACCTACCTGATATTTGCTTACTATTGACTTAGAGAGCATTTTTCTATTGTTTTGCTAATCATCATAAATGATAAGATCACTTATTCATTCAGTTGATCAACAAATATAGTCTTCATGAAAAAGCATTTCATGTTGATAAAATATGTTTACAAAGATGAATAAGACATAGACTTCTGCATTGAGCAGATCACAGTCTATCAGGGAACATGAGAAAGTTTTGAATAATTAAATATAATGTATTAAATGCATTACTGGAAAATACAAGGGATGTCTGGAAATAAAGAATGGAGTTACTGACTCTTAGTGTCCACCAGAAAAGCTTCTCTCAGAAGACGTTGATGTTTCACCTGGGCTTTGTAGGATAATAAGATAAGGTAAGTGAATCTTAAATAAATGAATTAACCAAAATCACATGAGTAGGAAGTGCTTGGATTAGCGTGATCAGCTACTAGCTAATGTTGACTCCAAATCTAAGCCTCCCTTCACTCTGCCATTCACATCTGTTGACTTAAACAGGAAATAAAAAAAACAACCAACTAATTTGTTTTATCAGTGGGTTTAGAGTGAAAAAATAAAAATAAAAAGATATGTTCCTATTGACAATGGTAGAAGGGAAGAGGGAATAAGGCTATAGTTGTGAGGACCAGTATTTATCTGACTTCAGAAGTTCAGCTGGGTTAGATCAATTCTGGAGAAATATTTTAACCTTTACACATAGATTCTCACAGTCTGTAGACTATCCATTATCTGCTCTAGAAAGGAAATGACTCAAGCATGGGAAGAAAAGATGGAAAATACCTATGGCATCATTGGATTTGTCCCTTGCCAGATAGTATAATTTCTGTGGAGACACTTTCTTAATAAGACCTTGTTTAGGCTGGGCTTTTATCCATATAGTGAGATATGAGCTCTATATGCCCAGAAGTCATGTTCTGAACAGTTTGGAAGTTGGCCATCTAATGGGGTCATAGCAACATAAGCAGCCTCTGTCATGGTCCTGGAAGGTCAATGGAAGTTCTCAGCTCTCTTTGTACTTGCTAATCTCTAACTATGTTCCTTCTGCCAAAATTCTACTTAGAAAAGGTTATTGCTGGCTACAAATCACCATCCGGTGCCTAGGTTACTGGCAAAGTGATGTGGGACTTCTCCCGGGTAGGGCTTAAAAATGAGCAAGCAGTAACTGTGGCCATCAGTACACAGAGAATTAGTGTATTTCTTTCTCTCTCTCTCTCTCTTTTTTTTTTTTTTTTGAGATAGAGTTTCTCTCTTGTTGCCCAGGCTGGAGTGCAATGGCGCAATCTTGGTTCATGGCAACTTCTACCTCCCAGGTTCAAGCGATTCTCCTGCCTCAGTGTCCCGAGTAGCTGGGATTACAGGCATGCGCTACCATGCCTGGCTAATTTGTTTGTATTTTTAGTAGAGACGCAGTTTCTCCACGTTGGTCAGGCTGGTCTCGAACTCCCGACCTCTGGTGATCCTCCTGCTTCGGTTTCCCAAAGTGCTGGGATTACAGGCGTGAGTCACCGCACCTGGCCCAAAATTAGTGTATTTCTTTTCCTTACAGTATCTTCTCCCCACTGGATACTCAAACTTGAAAAATATTATCAGATATCAAAGAGAGTTACAACATTTAAAACCCTGGATGTGAGCTTAAATAAACATTCATGTAGTATTGATTAAAACATTTTTAAAAAAGAAGAGACAAAGCTCCAGTTCCACAGTCTGTACATAACTAAGCCATACATTTTTAAGTATTTATTATACTTGGTCTAACTTGTAGGGTAAATTGTTAATTTGTGGAAATGAATATCAGGGGAAACGGAAAAAAAGGCTTCCTTTGATATCCTCTGTGACCTGTCTTATGATTCAATTTTGTGTAAGCAGAAACAACACTTATCAAAATGAGGTATTTGGCACCAATATTTTATACCTGCATATATTCAGTCATATTCATTTAGTATTTTCTGTATGTGAAACAATGTTCTGGAGCTCTGAGATGTCCCTGTTCTCTGAATTTTATACTCTGGGTGCTCAAAGAGACAACAATCAAGTAAACAAATAAATAAATACACTAATTTCCAACAGCAAATGCTTTGAGAAAAATAATATGATGATATGGTAGAAAGTGAGTGGGGGACAGGATGTCACGTTAGATGACATGGCCAGGAAATAACTCTCTGAAGAGGTAAGCTCAATAACAAGAAGAAATCAGCCGTGCTATGTTCTTGGAGAAGAGCACTTTAGGCAAATAAATAGCAATGGTTAATGGCCCCTGAGGCGGGAACAAGCTTGTCTTGGCTGAGGAACAGAAAGGATGCCAGTGTGTAATGTAACAAGGAAGGAGAGAGGTGCAACAGGAAGTCATGGAAACATACAGAAGGCAGATCATGTTGGACCTTGTGGAATACAATATTCTAAGATAAGATGTTTGAAGGCTTCTAAGCAGGTGAGTCAGATGCTCTCACCCTGGCTGTTAGAAAGGTGCAAGAGTGGGAGAAAGGATAGACGTCTGACAATACATGTAAGATGCTGGTGGCTTGGCTGAGGGGGTGACAATGATGAGGAGAAGAGTCCACCAGGACTCAGGCCCTTATCTGACCTTTGTAAGGTAAAAATCTTCATGTGTCCTAATGCTCAAAATATATCAGCATAACTCAAATGTGCAGGGTTTTTCTGAATTCCCAATGGCCTCTTCCTTCTATTATTATTACTAATATTATTCTTTAGTCTCAGTTAGACTCCCTATGAAGTTTGTAGCAGGGGACCTCTTATGCTTTTCAAATTGAGAAATTGAGATATTCACCAAGAGTCAACCAGAACCCAGTGAAGCCAGGACTGAAATTCAACTAATGTCAACATCATGCTTTTCCTACTGACCCACCTACCATATTTTAGACATTCCAAAGCGTTTATTTTATCAGATGTAAAATTTTCTGTATTGAGTGTTATTCTGGATGTCAGAAGATACTAGACAATTAGATGAGTTTACCAGTTCTGTGTCTGAAGACGGTGGCCACCTATTCGGAGGAAAAAAAAAATATCTTAAATATGTATAGAAGCCTAGAAATGGGCGACTTAACATGCAGTTTTGAGGCATGGGCACGGTGGCCTATGCCTGTAATCCCAGTACTTTGGGAGGCCGAGGCGGGCAAATCATGAGGTCAGCAGTTTGAGACCAGCCTGGCCAACATGGTGAAACCCCGTCACTACTAAAAATACAAAAAATTAGCTAGGCGTAGTGGCGGATGCCTATAATCTCAGCTACTTGGGAGGCTGAGGTAGGAGAATCTCTTGAACCTGGGAGGTGGAGGTTGCAGTGAGCCTAGATCACACCACTGCATTCCAGCCCTGGCAACAGAATTAGAGTCTATCTCAAAAAAAAAAGTAGTTTTGAGAGGTAAAATTCCTTAGTATTTAAGTTATATATCCAAGTACTCCGTCTTGTGTTTTGATAGTAAAGAAAGCATAGGAAGAAAGGAATATTAATGAAGTTAGTTGTTTATGAAAAAAGGAAAAAGTAAAATTTTATTAAACTCCTATGATATGGTAAGTCTTTTTCTTATGCATTTTTCATAGAATATTTTGATTACACAATAACTCAGAAAGGTGAGTGTCATTTCCTTTATTATTCAGATAAAGAAAATAGGCCGGGCGCGGTGGCTCAAGCCTGTAATCCCAGCACTTTGGGAGGCCGAGACGGGCAGATCACAAGGTCAGGAGATCGAGACCATCCTGGCTGACATGGTGAAACCCCGTCTCTACTAAAAAATACAAAAAACTAGCCGGGCGAGGTGGCGGGCAACTGTAGTCCCAGCTACTCGGGAGGCTGAGGCAGGAGAATGGCATAAAACCAGGAGGCGGAGCTTGCAGTGAGCTGAGATCCGGCCACTGCACTCCAGCCTGGGCCACAAAGCGCGACTCCGTCTCAAAAAAAAAAAAAAAAAGAAAAAGAAAAGAAAATAAGGCTTGAAGTGGTGGTGTAGTTTTTTCAAGTTTATACAGCTGAAAAATAGCAGAGCAGCAGTTTGAATACAAGTCAATCTGCAACCAAAGCCCAAGTACACAATGAGTCAGAGCTCCAAACTTGTCTGGCCTTACACACTTCCAAAATGGGTAATATGGCAGCAATTTGTTTTGGAGCAAGAACTTTAGAATCTCCACTTTTTTTTATATGTTATGATATTTCCTAATGGAGCTGAACATTTCAGGTACTGTGCTGTACTACTCAGAGTGGCCTTATATTTAACATCTAAATATCAAAGACCTGTAATCCTGAAAGCTTATAATTTACAACTCCTTTTGAAGGGAATGGACTTAAGCATAGCCTCAATATGTCAGGTTTAAGATTAGAGAAGCTGCCCAGAAATTGCATATTAGAGGCTTTCTGCATTATAAAGCAGGCCTCAAACACTTATCTGGATGAAAGAGAGCCAGATGCTGGCTCCAGGGTATGTAACCCGTTGTGAAGCTAGAACCCAGGAGCTAAAAATCAAATGGATTACAGTGTACTTACTTGAGATAAGGAGCTTGAACTTTTTCTGCTCTCTCTCTTTCTTTATACCTTGCTTCATTTCATTCCTGAAACATTTGAAGCAGCTGAACTGGACCAAATGACTTTTAAGTTATCTATCTATGGTGATTTCACTAATAGCTTCATAAAACAGCCATTCATTTTTGATTCCCAGAGATCCTTCTTCCAGGATTTTTATTTTTGTAATACTTGCATCTGTTTTTTTAAATTAGAGACACATTACCCTTTGTCTGGAGAGACTAATTGTTTACTTAAATGACATACCAGTGCCTCCGTTCATTCTGAGAGTAAGGCATATATACTGTGATTCTATCCTCACCTGGTTTAAAAAAAAAAAAAGATTGTATTTGATTTTGTTACTCAACAATCAACACAATTTAAGAGAATAAAAAGCAAAATTTCCCTTGGTTTATAAAGCAATAGTGCTTCCTTTCCATCAGTGCTCTCATATATTGCCAGAGTTGTTTCAAAGACTAGCTAACCCATTAATTGTACATTTTCCCAACATATAAGGGTTAAACTCCTTGTTGCCCTAAAAAGCAGAATTAAAACAAATCACTTAGATTTGCCTAAACCATAGTGTGGAGAACTTTCTGACAACAGGTGGGTACATTGGACTCTTTAGAGAAGAGCCTGTTTCTGTAGCTGGTAGGCTAAGCCAAATGAACCTGAAGGTTTCTGTCTCTTAACCCTGTGATCCCCACACCTGGAGCTGATTACTCAAATGAGAAGGCAGTTAAGCTCTGAGTGATGTTTCTAGAGGGTGAGTGAAAACAAATTCAACTTGTGATGTCAGAAAATACATGCCAGCGTCGCCTGAACTATGTTCTGCAGAATAATAATGTTAATCCAGATGTTAACCGACATCCTGGTGGAAAGAGTATCATAGTCATGTAAGTGTGGGGATTTCTGTATGTGACGGGCCTTTCTTGTAGATTCATAAAGCTCATCAGCACATTAAAAGTTTCTGAGAATTTCTACAGCGAAGAAATACGGTGTTTCTTAAACATGCCTGAGATTAGAACTCTTTTAATTAATGAATGGTCTTTCAATACCTTGGAGCACTGATGTTGAAAGCACTCACTGAAGCAACAGTTTTTCCTTTTCCGAGCACAAAACATATATATAGTAGACACCTAACAAATATTTGTTGAAGATCAGATAACTGCATGAATGAATGAAATCATGTAAAGTAAGGATATATATTTATATGCATATACTTGTAGTGTAAATAATTTTTTTCCTATAGAAACAAATTTAACATGATCCAATCCATGATTACTGAACTCCTGCTTTTGGGGAGATCCTATGCTAGGTGTGGGGGAGCCCAGGATCTAGGACAAGATGATGATCACACCATGTCATATGTGGAAGAGAGATCACCAGGGGTAAAGAAAACATGCTATGCAATACAGGTGGGACAGGGGGGTCAGGGAAGATTTCTGGTGAAAATGGTACCGAATTGAGTCATAAATGACAAGGTAGAGTTAGCTATGTAAAGAGGTGATTCCATGAATGTATACGATATGCATGTATAAGAAAAGCTTCAGATGTACTGCATTGTAATACAGCTTGATAGCATATAAAATACACATTAGTATTTTATTATTTGAAGGTAAAACATTGTATCAGGAATGCCTTTGTTCAATGAGAAGGCTAGGTATTCCGGGAAACCAGATAATAAGAGAACATGTGTCAACGGTACTTGTCCAAATTACATCAAAGAAAAACATGAACCATTGAACAATATAGGAAATGTAGTACTTAGCATGTAACTTAGTAAGTTAATAAAAACAATTGTTTAGGGAGGGATCTGTGCATCCTCATTATAGGAATTCTAGTGAACTCTACTACTTCACCCTTCTCACAACTGAAGACCAGCCTCCTGCCCATACATTTTTCTTTCCCAACACTGATGCATTTCTGTTTCTAGCTTCTCTTCGTATCTTAAGTTATAAGTCGACCCAGGGATGAGGGAGTTCCTTATAGCTAAAAAGCTAAGATTTTGACTTAAAAGAAAAAATAACTCTGACTCTGTGGGTGTTTCCCAACCTGTACTGGGAGCTTTATTTCCTCACGCTTTTATTCTGTTCACAATTTATATTGAGTTCCTAACTTGTGACGTACTATGTGCTCAGATCAGAGCATGCAGTGCTGATACGATTGGACACAGTTCCTTTCTTTCTTTCTTTTTTGGAGACAGAGTCTCGCTCTGTCGCCCAGGCTGGAGTGCAGTGGTGCGATCTCGGCTCACTGCAAGCTCCACCTCCCAGGTTCACGCCATTTCTCCTGCCTCAGCCCCCTGAGTAGCTGGGACTACAGGCGCCCACCACCACGCTGGGCTAATTTTTTTTTTTTTTTTTTTTGTATGTTTAGTGGAGATGGGGTTTCACCGTGTTAGCCAGGATGGTCTCAATCTCCTGACCTCGTGATCCACCCACCTCAGTCTCCCAAAGTGCTGGGATTACAGGCGTGAGCCACTGCACCCGGCCTCACACAGTTCCTTTCCTCATCCAGCTTATCCTTTACTGAAAGAGACAGATGTTGAACAAGGAGCCATAGAAACAAAACTAAAAATATAAGCACTAAGAAATTTCATAAGAGAATATAATAGAGAAACAAACCTGGCAATGGTAGTCATGGAAGACTTCCCCGAGGAAGTGAGGATTGAGCTGAGGCTGAAGGGTAGAATAGGAATTCACTACACAAAAGTGGCAGTGGGAGGAAGTGGGGTCAGGAAGAGCTTCTGGAAACGACCACAGTAAAGTAAGAGCATGGCTTACTTTGAGTTCCTTTAAGTAACTTTTTGAAGGAAAGTATAATTTCTTATTTCTGATATCCCAGCAAAGTGTCTGGCAAATCATCACTACTCAAAAACTGTTTGTCGAATGAATGCTTTAACTTGATAGACAGTGCCAAGGTACTCTTTTTTTTTTTTTTTTTTTTGACAAAAGCACCAGCTCTCTGCCCAAAGCAAAAAGAATGTGTAGCCCTCACACCCCAAAGCTCATCCTGCAGCAAAATGCCTGGAATACTATCAACTTTCCTGAAAGAAGATTTATTACTTGAATCCATCCATCCTTCCTGGTTCCTTCATGTGTTCATGTGTTCATTTACTTATTCACCTTTTTTTTTTTTTTTTTTTTTTTGGAGACTGAGTTGCTGTGTCACCCAAGCTGGAGTACAGTGGCACGATCTCGGCTCACTGCAACCTCCACCTCCTGGGTTCAAGCCATTTTCCTGCCTCAGCCTCTCAAGTAACTTGGATTACAGGAGCCTGCCACCACGCCCGGCTAATTTATTTTTTTGTATTTTTAGTAGAGATGGGGTTTCACCAGATTGGCCAGCCTGGTCTTGAACTTCTGATCTCAAGTGATCTGCCTGCCTTGGCCTCCCAAAGTGCTGGGATTACAGGCGTGAACCACCACCTGGCCTATTAACCAAATTTTAATGATCACATGACTATGCTAGTTACCATGGAGGATTCAAAAATGATAAAGACGAAGACTTAGCCTCAAAAACCTTTTTGTCTACCAGGTTGTTATCATGTGCACTAATATTCATGAAACAAGACAGAAGAAAGCCTGGACTGCATGACAGAGATAAAAATAGAACACTAAGAGCGAAGGTAAATAAATCATTTTAAACTGAGGTATTGGGTAAAGGATACGCTAGTAAAATGAAGAATATGGAAACATTTTGACAAATATATATGGGAATGGGGGAAAGGTGAAAAGCCATTCAAGATTGAGAGCAAATACTAACAAAGGAGAAGGGCAAAGTGTACTCAAGAGGTCGCAAAAAAATCTAGTTTAGTAGGACATGAAAAATTGTAGGAGTAAAGGACTGCAAGTGAGAAAATAGATAATCATCAACCTTGAATAATTTCTTATATATTTCATGCTTTTATCTTGTTGACAATGTTGTATTCAGAACTGGGCCTTACAATGATAATTTTAACAGAAATGCAAAGAATTCATTGGATAAAATAGAAACGGAGAGTAGAAATGTAGTCAGGAGGTATTTTCTTTATTTTTTTATTTTTACATTTATTTATTTAGTTATTTATTTATTTATTTATTTAGAGACAGAGTCTCACTCTGTGCCAGCCTGGAGTGCAGTGGCATGATCTTGGCTCACTGCAATCTCCTCCTCCCTGGTTCAAGGGATTCTCCTGCCTCAGCCTCCCAAGTAGCTGGGACTACAGGCGCCACCATGCCCAGCTAATTTTTGTATTTTTAGTAGAAACTGGGTTTTGCCATGTTGGCCAGGCTGGTCTCGAACTCCTGAGCTCAGGTGATCTGCTCACCTCGGCCTCCCAAAGTGCTGGGATTACAGCGAGAGCCACCGTGCCCCGCCGTCAGGAGGTGTTTTCAACAGTTCAGCTAAGAGATTTTTAAAAGTCTTAACAAGGATGAGAGATGAATTTGAATGACATGGCAAAGGTGGGATCAAATGGCTGTAATAACTAGCTGGTTACTGGCTTCTTATACCAAAACAAAAGTTGAAGAGAGTGCTTGGGTAATTGGCAAGAGGTGATGACCTGAGAATGTAAAGCAAGAGGCAGCCTGGGAAGAAATACAATGAATGTGGTCAGGTGCCTGGGAGAGCAATACCAGTTTATTAGAAGCATGCTTAGGCCAAATTGTAATTATAGACACAATTTTTTATGTGAGATCTTCGAAACCAAACCATCATAAAGTGCCTTATTTTATGACAATGTTAGAATCCTGTCCAAAAATTCCATGGGTGTGTCATCTATCAAAAGTAATGTAAATACCTCATTCTAGTATTTCTCCCAGTTGTGTTATGGTCTTCTATCATCCATCTTCAAATTTACTTGCTTTTTTTTTTTTGAGACAGAGTTTTGCTTTGCTGCCCAGGTTGGAGTGCGATGGCGTAAACTCGGCTCACTGCAACCTCCGCCTCCTGGGTTCAAGCAATTCTCCGGCTTCAGCCTCCCTAGTAGCTGGGACTACAGGTGCCTGCCACCACGCCCAGCTAAGTTTTGTATTTTTAGTAGAGATGGGGTTTCGCCACGTTGGCCAAGCTGGCCTCGAACTCCTGACCTCAGGTGATTCGCCTGCCTTGGCCTCCCAAAGTGCTGGGATTACAGGCATGAGCCACCACACCCGGCCTTCAAATTTACTATCTATAATCACGTCCCACTCTTGGTTAACTACAACCTCCACTTTAATTAAATTTGTTAATTCTGTTTAAAGCACCACATATTAAAATCACACCACTATCGTTGTATTTATGTTATTTCTTTTACCTGAAAAATCCTTAATTCCCATCCAAGTTTGCACATCTTTAAAGAATCAACCTAAATCCCAGGCTGTTTTAAAACCTGCCGTTATGAGGATAATTGTACATGTTCACCTTCACCTTCTTTTTACATCCCATGCCACTCTTTATACCTCTATTATTCTGTTTTGCATCAAATCCCAGTGTAACTACCCTCTTACTTACAGTGTAAATATCCCTCTTACTCAGTTGTAAGCTCTTTGAGTATAGACACAATGTACACCACTTCATTTTTTGCCCATGACAAGAACTTCTTCTTTTTTTTTTTTTTTTTTTTTTTTTGAGACGGAGTCTCGCGCTGTCGCCCAGGCTGGAGTGCAGTGGCCGGATCTCAGCTCACTGCAAGCTCCGCCTCCCGGGCTTACGCCATTCTCCGGCCTCAGCCTCCCGAGTAGCTGGGACTACAGGCGCTGCCACCTCGCCCGGCTATTTTTTGTATTTCTTAGTAGAGACGGGGTTTCACCGTGTTAGCCAGGATGGTCTCGATCTCCTGACCTCGTGATCCGCCCATCTCGGCCTCCCAAAGTGCTGGGATTACAGGCTTGAGCCACCGCGCCCGGCCTCTTTTTTTTTTTTTTTTTTTGAGACAGAGTCTCACTCTGTTGCCTAGTCTGGAGTGCAATGGCGTCATGTCCACTCACTGGAACCTCCACCTCCTGGGTTCAAATGATTCTCGTGCCTCAGCCTCCAGAATAGCTGGGATTACAGGCATAAGCCCCCATGCCTGGCTAATTTTTGCATATTTGGTAGAGACGGGGTTTCACCATGTTGGCCAGGCTGGTCTCTAACTCCTGACCTCAGGTGATCTACCCGCCTCGGCCTCCCAAAGTGCTGGGATTACAGGCATGAGCCACAGTGCCCAGCCTATATATAACAGGTACTTAATAAACTTAGTGAAAACCAGGTATCTGCCAACACCCATAAATTATATTCAAGTAGAAAAGTTCAATGGGAGAATACAATATTTGAATGAATAACTATCTTAGAAATGACACGGGGTTTGAAGGGAACAATATAAAATACTAGATTAGGGCAATGCTCCTCAAACTTTAATGTGTGTAAAAGCCACCTGGGTGGGAATCTTATTAAACAGATTCTCCAGAGAATTTGATTCAGTAGGCCTGGGGTAGGGCCGCGAACTTCGATTTCTGATAAATTCCCACATGCTGCTGAGGGACAAAATACTGAGTAGCATTAGTTGAAGGGGCAAGCTTGATGTCATAATGCCTGGATCTAAATTCCACCACTACAATGTACTGGCTTTATAATATTAAGTTACCAAATTTCTTTAAACCTCACTCAGCTTCCTCGCTTAAAATGGCAATAATAATGGAACTTCTTGGGACTGAAATAATAACTAATCCATAAAGCATGCTTCCCGTAGTGCCTAAAACATAGTATGTGCCCAAAAATTAGGTGTCAGTGTGAGTACTTAATGGTACAAATAAGTCAACAGATTCCTAAAGGGGTCATTAAACTATGGGCCGCAGGATGATCTGGCTTGTTGCCTGTTTTGGGAATGCTGGTGAATTAAGAATAGTTTTATGGTTGTTTTTTGCTTTTTTTGTTTGTTTTTGTTTTTTGAGACAGAGTCTCACTTTGTTGCCCAGGCTGCCGTGCAGTGGTGCAAACACAGCTCATTATAGCCTCCTCGACCTCTGGGGCTAAAGCAATCCTCCCATTTCAGCCTTCTGAGTAGCAACGACACTACATTGGACTAATTTAAAAAAAAAAAAAAAAATTGTTTGTAGAGATGGGGTCTTGCCATGTTGCCCAAGCTAGTCTCAAAATCCTGGCCTCAAGCAATCCTCCCACAGTGCTGGAGTTACAGGCTTGAGCCACCATGCTCAGTCCTAAAATGTATACTTTAAGGCTCTTTACATCAAAAGATTGTCAACAAGTGACTTCATCAGTGAATTATTAAGATTAGAACCATCAATATTTCTGGCTTATCTGACAGTAATGTTCAGTGGCTGCAGTTTACAATATAGCAGTACAAAAGTAATGAAGGATTCTTAGAAAACAGATAACACAAAAGAACTGGGAAATAAGATGAATTTGAGGGATAAGAGGTAGAATGAGGTAATTACTATCAAAGCTCCTCTGATCAGAAAATGCTGTTAATGTCCCAACCCACTTTTTAAAAAGTCGATATTTATTGTCTTTTTTTCTCATTATAAAAACATATTTATAATATTTGGAAAATACAAAAACATACACGGAATATAAATCAGTCATTCCCAGTATTAGAGATAGTCATGTTTAAACATCTTCACTTTTATAAAATTGGGATGTTACTGTACAAAATGGTTATTTTTTTAATGTGACATTTCTCCAAAATCCATGTGTTCTCTGAGAACATTGTCTTCAATAGCCAAGGGTGTCCCATTTTATAGAAATGCCATGATTTATTTAATTATTGCCCTCATCATTTGATTTTAGGTTAAGGTTTTGTTATTATTTCTGAAGAATGCTGAAATAAACAAGCTTGCTTATAATATTTCTACATATCTGATTTTTTTCCTGCTATACGTTACTATAATAAACAAAATTGTCTAAATTTGTGCTGCTTTCAAGGGAAGCAGAAGAGAAAATTATAGACAAGGGAAATGATAATTAAGCAGTCTCTCTCCTCTCTCTCTGGTTTTCCAGATTTCCAAACCACACCAATTTTGGGGATTTCTACCTAATAATAAGTAACATTAAATGACGTATTATTTTTTACCAACAATCATTTTTTTAACCCCCCCTTCCTAAATTCATACCATTATAATCAGGAAAACAAAGTTCCCCCTTCCCTTAAAAAAAAGGCAATTATCTTATCAAAAATATTTTATTTACAAAAAATTAATTATACTATACATCCTATACTGGAAATACATTGAATAATTGCTAAAATAAATACAGGCAATTAATTCAACTTTTTATAAGAATGAGAGAATTTGACATTTGAATGTTATCAAAGCTTAACTTAGAACATAAATAGTTAAAAAGGCAAACTCAAGTTTTCGTCTCATTTATTGGCATGGTGTGATTGTTTCCCACAAGCTCTCCAATCAGTGAGAGTCTTGAGTTTCAGAAGATGTACCTTTTTGTACTCTGAAGGTAGAATGTGCAGCTTTTTCTTAGGCAGGATAGATGTAACATAGATGACTGCATAAAAAAGAGGCAGAAAGGCAGGAAGCCCTTTTTTTTTTTTTTAACACTTCTCCATGTGTCTCTGCCTCACCATAATGCTGTTTATTCAATTATTCATATATTCTGTTCAACACAGGTCTACACAGCACCAGCTACAATGCAAGGTCAATCGTGTAAAAAAATAAAACTGGATAATGGAGGCCTTGTAGTAACTATATTGGCCAAGTTCAGAGTATTTGGTTCAATAATTTTTATATGTGCCAATCATTGATATATTAAACCTTGATGTCACTTTTACTGTGTAGACATTTTTATACAGGTCCAGAACAGGAAATAGGAAGCGATGATCTGTATAATTTAGAAAAAAAAAAATTCCTCATTTTAAAGTAAAAGAGGATAGATACTTGGTGATTCTATCTGCCAATTTTGAATTTATGTGTTTTATAATTTATCCAACTCACCTGTGTAAACATTATACTAACATGTAAAGTGAACTGGCAAGTTGAAAAAAAAAAAGACAGGCAAAACATGTTCAATGTATAGGTAGGACCCAGTAAATTCAGGCCACAGAACAAAACCTTTGATAAACTGCATTGTATGTGTCCAAATTATACAGATAATTTCTCCACTTTCCACTTGAGTTGGTCTGGGAAAACAATGCGAGAATCTCCAAAGATTATTCACCTTTGATACCCATGTTTCGTCCAGTGCTGGATGCCTACTGTTTTCTTTCAAAGACTATCATTCCCTTTTTAAAAAAATCTTATGAAAAAATTGCACTGCCTTTGGCCTTGATTTTCAATGATTTTTTTTAACATACACACGAAAGTGTGTATTTTTACTTCCAAAGTGTGACAGGTATATTGGCCTTTTGTAAAAGAAATAAAAACAAAAAGTTAAAATGTTGAAAGTTTAAATACTTTTTTCACAGAAATAAACTATTCAATTTTAAAAGGTAGAGAGAGAGAAACATTTTATTCTTTCTATCATAAACATCAGTCAACCAAGCTTCACATTTTGGGCAGGATTTTTTAAGTATAAATTTTTTAAGAACTTATTTTATTTTAAAAAAGGAAGAACAGGTTTATTTTGGCAGAGAAGTAAAATATAGAATATGCAAAATTTGTCTTTAAGATTGGCATACAAAATTTAAAAACACAGTACAATTATATCAAAATACAGCACAGCCAATGGCCTTTAAAACTTCCTTTGGCATTTCATTTGGTAAAGTTAAAAAGAAAATTCTTCCTTAAAAAAAAAAAAATTATCTATCAAAACAGTCCATAAGTTAGGTTGTATAGGTTGAAAGAACTTTTCCTTGAGTTTCCAAAATGCTTTTCTTCCATGATAACCCACATAAAGCATGGCTAGTGAGGTATATAGGGCAAAACACTTTCAGGCGGATGCACAGTAAAGAAAAAGTGCATAAACAAAGAATTCATCCCATTTTCATAGAAATAACAGGTTAAATCTGAGTTTCTTCTTGTTGATGTATTGTTTTACTTTGGCAGAATGAAAATAAACCCACATAAATGTCTTTGTTCAAGTCCCAGCAGCAGTGATATGTCTCCTTTGGTGGCATTATCTGATGCCACAATACTGTACAGCCCCTAGAGGAACTAAGGTGTTGTGTGTGACTGCAAACGTCAAACCATGGAAGATCATACATCAAGCACCATGTCATACTGTTGTCCCTTCTTCCGCCTGCCACACTTGTTGATGAGAACAACATACAGCGTCAAAAGCATGACCCAATAGCATGCATAGAGCAACGTTCCAACAATGAGAACTGTCTGTTTGGATTCTGAAAATGGCCTTTTAGATTCCTTATAAATGGTGAAAATCACACCACCCAGGAGGATTGTAAACCAAACTGACACTGGAATGAGTCCTATGAAATTAACCACAATGGTTTTCCTTCCTGATGTGCCCCACCCAGCTTTGTTTATTGTTGCAATTGCAAACATCTTGGCGGGAAGTAAACTTGACATGTATAACACTGAGTAGAGAGACATGAAGACCATGACGATATTTCCTCTAAGGCAGCTGGCAAAAGATGATTTTATGAGACCTACTAGCTGGACAGTTAACAAGAAGAGGAGAATGTTCCAAATTTTACCCCGGTAGAAGAGCTGGATTACTGTGGCAATGAGAAAGAAAGGAAAGAATCCAGTGATAATCGCTTCATAGGTCATCCACAAGTGATGTTTGTGAAACCACATTGCATTGTACAGCCATTCTCGGAAGTAGGACTTGCTCCAACGGGTCTGCTGGTTCAGCCATCTGAGATATTCTATAGGTGTTTCAGTAAGGCACTTGGATCGAGCTGTGTATTTTGTTGCATAGCCCAGACTCAGCACCCGGTTCGTGAGATGCCTGTCATCACCAAAGCTACATTGGTTGCCCATAAATTCTTGATTGTACCAATCTTCCACAAACTCATGCAACAAGGAGTTTCTGTACATTCCCAGAGGTCCACTAATGCACTGGACACACCCAAAATAAGACTGACAGGCCCTTTCTATATTAAAAGCCATCCAGTATCTCACACTGCTGAGGAATGAGATCCAGGAATCATACTTGTTTAAAATCTGCAAGAAGAAAAACATAAGTAAAAGGTAAGCTTTAGCTAAAAATTCCAGCAAAACATGTTCCATCCTGAGGTAACTACCTGGAGTAAGATTTGTTATTTTATTCTCCTATTTTGGCATCCTTCCTCTTTTTGGTGTGGTTATTTTATGTTTTCTCTGATTCTCTGATTCTGCTACTAATTTGTTACGTTGTATGCATGTGTTGCGATTCTTTGACGGTGAATATCTTTTTCTACTTCATCCTCTATCCTCTTTCTGCTATTCTTATTCTGTTTGTTGTGTTATCATATTGAGATACTTATTTATTTAGAGATGGAGTCTCTATTTATTTAGAGACTGCACTCCAGTCTGTCACCAAGACTGGAGTGCAGTGGCATGATCTCGGCTCACTGCAACCTCCACCTCCCTGGTTCAAGTGATTCTCCTGCTTCAGCCTCCCCGGTAGCTGGGGACTACAGGTGGGCGCCATCAGGCCTGGCTAATTTTTGTATTTTTAGTAGAGACGGGGTTTTGCCATATTGGCCAGGCTCGTCTTGCTTCTGACCTCAGGTGATCTGCCCACCTCGGCCTCCCAAAGTGCTGGGATTACAGGCGTGAGCCACCGTGCCCGGCCAAATTGAGATCTTTTTTTTAGGCTTTAGTTCTCAATTCCTAAACTCTTTTCTCCCAGGCACTCTTTCATAACATCTAAGATATGAATGTTTTTGGGTCCCAGTTCCTCCTGTGCTGGTTAATTTCAAACTGATCCTATCCTTGGCTATTAATTTTCCTCTCCTTTATCCATGCTTTTTGGCAATACCAGCAATAGGAGAGTTTCCCATGGCCTTCCTGCAAAATTTGAATCATGAAATAATGCTTTTTATAAAGGCTATTGAAAATTATCAGCTTTTTTGGCAATATTTCTAAATTCTCTCCTCTGTCTCAATTTTGTTCAGTTTTCGTCTGGATTTTGCAAGCTTCCTTTTCTTTAAAATCACCAGGCTATTTTTATGTCCCTTCTAATGTAATTTCTTTGCCTTTGCTATCAAACTACATATCTAAAATGGGTTATACAGCCAGATAATATCTAAATTTTAAAGTCTATTTTCCATGTGCTTTCTTACCTTTTGCTAAAATCTAACCTCATATTTGCAAGGCAGTCTTATTTTAATCTTCACATATTTTCACATATTCATTTTTCCAAATGTCAAATTATCTCCATTAATATTTGTTTCATTGTTTCTTCATCAATAACAAATGATGAACAATATTGGAAAACCACTTATCCTTTCTTTGCCTCTCTCACTAGTATAAATTTGAGTTGCTGTTTTTTTTTATTCCTTTTTGACTCAGATTTTTTTTTTAATCAACCACATATTGATCATCCTTTAGGTATATAGGTATAAGATATATGTCAATTTCTTACCATACTTCTGTTTCTTTTTTCTTTTTTTTTCAGACCGAGTCTTACCCTGTCACCCAGGCTGAAGTGCAGGAGCATGATCTCGGCTCATTGCAACCTCCACCTCCCAGGTCCAAGTAATTCTTCTGTCTCAGCCTCCCAAGGAGCTGGGACTACAGTCACACGCCACCATGCCCAGCTAATTTTTGTATTTTTAGTAGGGATAGGGTTTCACCATATTGGTCAGGCTGGTCTCAAACTCCTGACCTCAGGTGATCCACCTGCCTCAGCCTCCCAAAGTGCTGGGATTACAGGTGTGAGCCACTGCATCTGGCTCATACTTCTATTTCTTAATCCTTGTAATGAAATAATTTTTAGCAGAACATGAAATATTAAGTTATGGCCCAAAGATAGATGGTGGAAATCATTACACATTTATTTTAACTTGCATATAACTTATCAGCTACTACAGAAATGGGTTATACCCCAGGACTAAGCAAGAAAGTTCTAAATTATATTTCAATTTACATAGGAAAAGAGGCAGTGAAGCAGATCCAAGGTACATTTCAATGTGTCTCAAGCACCAAGAACAACACCTGGCACAGAGTTAGTGTTTAATAAATGTATGTTCAATGAGTCAATGAGTAAAAGTGCTCTTGAAAGTGTTTCATGCAAAAAAAAAAAAAAAAAAAAATGAAGCCATGTACCTGGACATCTCCCCCAACACCTCCAACCATAGGATCTTCTTCTAAAACTTTTACCATCTCCACAGATGAGGCTGGGTCAAGCATAGTATCTGAATCACAAACCTGCAAAGAAGAAAATGAAAAATGAGTTAAAGAACTATAAATACATGCCCTGTAGTCAAAATTTCGCATACATACTGTGTCCTCATCTTACTGTCACAAGGCCTCAGTAACAGAGATATGATGATGATAACAGAGGCCTTGTTATATCATGGCCAACACAAAGAGCCTGTTTTTCAGCAAACTCAATATTTAAGTTAATGGTATTGCTGGGTAGAACAGCTGAAGCGATGTGCTAAGTATGACTTGTAGTGTGATCAACTTGTCCCAGTTTGCCATACATGCTCCCCATTTTGTCAATGAAAGTCTCACATCCCAGGTAACCTCCAGTCCTGGCAAACTGTAATGGGTGGTCCCCCTAGAGGTCTGTTTAAGGAAAAAAAAATGTTTTTTAGTTACCTTCAATAAGGCTTTTAGGCTTTTTTGTCTTTCAGGTCTGAATGATAAGAAAATTCTATGACGTTATTGAAAGGGAGACACATTTAATGATTTTACCTTTCATTTTAATATGGTAAATAAATGACAGGACAGCAATTCTCCTACATAGGATTGTGTAATTCTAAAGCAATAGTATAGCTCTAAAGATTATATAGTTCTAAAGTTTATATGACCTGGGCTTAGCAAATGACACTGCATCAGGAAGGGGATTTGCAGGACCTTCAACACCTTTTTATTCTGAAGTATTAAGTGTTCATCTAGCCCTCTGAATTTAAAAGTGGATATAAATCACTTTAAGCTATTCTGGAAATGCCCATTGTTGTTTTTAAACACAATTTTTCTATGAGCCAGACAAAAGCAAGTCTGAAACCAGACCAACCACAACTTCAAGACAATTGTTGGAATTAGTTTATAACTGTGTATTCCTAACAGACATTTCTATTGGAGGCTCAAGGGCACAGGGCTATAAACTGTGCTTTTCTTTCCAGACCGATTTCCAAATCAATTGAAAAAATAAACAGAAGAATAACAAAGCAAATGGAAAAACAAACTATTACCTGTACACTTACAAAGCTGATATGGAGAATAGGGCTTTATATGTGGAAAAGTGGGCTTCATAATTCTGTTTCCCAGAATTACTCAGTCCTGGAGACTTTACTCAGTCCCAGAGAAGCTCTCAGTGGGACTAGCCTCCTGCAGATACAGTGTATGGCCCTTCAAAAGGTACAGCTGATACCTGTTCCTGGGGGATTGTCCACTCCCAAAAGCCAGGGAGAAAGAGCTGGGTTTCCCCTTATTCCTTCCACACTCACTAATAAGATTATGTCATTCTTTTTCTCTTAGGAAAGGAGTGAGACAGCTGGAAAAGGCTGGTGGGTTATACCTGCCAATGGAACTTCCTCCATATGATCAGAGAAAATCAGAAATAGAAAAAAAGTAGGAAAAAAAAGTCCCCATCTCTCTATCCCTGCAACATTTACTAATTGGACATACTATTTTCTGCTGAATGCTGCGAAGTCTTAACAAATATAAATTGATCAGAATTGTCATGTGATTAATCAGCCTGACATCCCCATTCAATGAATGGCATGATTGGCAGAGACTGAGTATTTATTATCTGCAATTCCCATTATTCTGCCATCAAGTCTGACTATACTGGTCAGACTGAATCAAGATTTAGCCAAATTTTTAAATATCAAAATAAATTATTTAACAGTTCTGCAAACTACTCTATAAACATAGTATTTCAGCCTAAGCAACAAAGTGAGACCCTGTCTCACAGAAAATAGTGTTTGATATGCCAGTTTTGAATTAAAAAAAAAAAAGAAATTAACCAATTAGTAGAAGCATAAATAGTCTCAGAATTAAAGGAGACTCTAGATAATGTAGCATGAGTCCCTCACATTAGTAACTAAGGAATCCCAACATTTTTAAAAGCATCTAGGCTGGGTGCAGTGGCTAACACCTGTGTTACAAAGAGCTAAGGAATCCCAACATTTTTAAAAGCATCTAGGCTGGGTGCAGTGGCTAACACCTGTGTTACAAAGAGCAGTGGGAAGCCAAGGCAGGGGGATTGTTTGAGCCCAAGAGTTTGAGACCAGCCTGGGCAACACAGCAAGACCCCCATCTCAAAAAAATAATCAAATAAAATAAAAAATAAAAGTATCAACCTCAATTTTACTAATAGCTTTTTTATTTTTCTGAAAAGGTTTCATGTTAATGAAGAATGCTGGTGAAAATAGCAATTTAAATGTGTTATTGGAAATTATAATGTGTGGAGTATATGGGGCATCAGAAAGTGAACCTATCACCCTTCTAGGTTTAATTATAGCAATTGTGGCGTTAACTTCTGAATTTTTAAAACTTTATTCTCCTTATTTAGAAGCACTCATTTTCTAAATGAAACCCTAATGATTATTTTTGTCATTCCATTTAGGTTCAGCATAGTCTCACTTATTTTAAGAAAAAAAAAAAATCAGGCAGAAGCTAGGCATTCGTTTTTCATTATAAAAAAACAGGATTTTACTGACACTTGGGTTTGTATCCAAGCATCCCAAGTCTCCGGAACCTAGAATAATTCCCCCGAAAGTAATGTTTTGCCTCTCCCATGCCCTGTCTATCCCTGGTTTGTATGTGGCTACGAGCTGGGCAGCAGGTCTGTGATGAGGCTAGAAAAAGGTGAAGGAAGAAAGTCTAACTCATCTTTAACCTCCAGCATCCTGATTTTATGACCACACCCACCTCTGTTGACTCAAGCTGGAAAAGGTAAAACCAGGCTAAAATAAGACTAAAAACAACAGGAAGGGGGCAATCCAGAGTTAATGTTCAAATAACTCCGTCTGCTTGTGAGCACAAGCAAGCCAGGAGAACTGCCTCTTTGAAATGACTACACTGGAACCAAATTTATGAGGTTCTGTATATTTAAATTGGTTCCTGCCCCTCCCAATTTCCAATAGCAAAGTGCCAGAAGTTCTCTGAGAGAGATTGTTCACATGGTGAATGTAGCTATATCAGAAAGAAAAGCTCAGAAATCTCTTGGGAAAGGGTTTATTATCGAGGGATTTAACAGCTTTAAAATTTTTCAACTTCTGGATGCTGTTTGGTGATAGAATGCCAGCTAGAAAGTCATGGTCTTTGACAGCTTGTGAAAGCATGTGTATTCACGGACACAAGGGAATTTCCTCAGTAGGGTGTAAAGAGCATAACTTTTGCCCTTCTTAATTCCATACAGCAAGAACAGGCTTTCTAGCCATCTCCTCACTCATCAATAACAAGTATGTAGTTTCATGAATGTCAGCTAGTTAGTCCTGGATTAGAATCTGTGGGAGACATGCACCAGTTCAAAGAGAACTGAACCTCACATAAGGAAAAATTACAGGACAGGATTTGCACACAGGAAAGAGAACAAACTGAAACATCTTTTTGGCCACACTAAGTGCATCAGTGTAATTTGTTGAAACCACATGATCACTAGTTGTAAGATTTCTCGCTAGAAGATACGGAAATGAAGCAAGTCACCAACTTTTGAGTAAATGAAACATGTCAAGACAAGAACACATTATTTAGAAGAACCAGCCACCTCAGTCTTAACCACAGAATCATCCACTAAATTGCATAAGACCATCACTCTTCGTGCCTCACTACTCCAGCCAAGAGTTAATTCCCTCCATTTCCTCCCTATCTAAAACAGGGATTGGCAAACCAAGGCCTATTGGTCAAGTCTAGACTGCCACTGGTCTTCATATGGGTCATGGGCCAAGAATGGTTTTACATTATTCAATAGTTGAAAAAAATCAAAAAGAATATTTTGTGACACATGGGAATTATATAAAATTAAAATTTTAGTGTCATAAATAAGCTTTTATTGGAATTCAGCCTTTCCTGCTCATTTACTTACTATTTATGGCTGCTTTTCATCCTGCAACAGCAAAATTGGCTAGTTACAACAGAGACCATATAGCCTGCAAAGCCTAATATTTACTATTTAGCCTTTTATAAGCAAAGTTTGCCAACCCTAGGTTCAAAATAACTGGTTACAGGGGGAAGGTTCTGCTTTCTTAAAAATAACAGTGAAGTTGAGATTAAATATGTTTGAAGCCCAATTTTAATTTAGTAGATTTTGCAAAAGCTGTCTCCATCTCCCTGTGTTAGGAAAAGCCTGAAATATAGGATATTAATAAATTAGATTTTCTTCAGCCAAGATTTTGCCTATTACAAGAGCAAGTACCCATGAAATCAAGAAGTCTTAATTAAAGCCTGAGGCCCTGTAACTTACTACTTCTATGACCTTGAACGAGCCATTTGCCATCATCATGGGACATTTGTGAGACACTGCAAATAAAAGTACCTTGTGAATTACAAAGGACTGTATTCCATTAGTATAAGGTAATAGTCTTCAATATTTTATACTTTCTAAGTAAACCCACACCTAAAGGATTATGTCAATTATTATCACAAATAGATGGCTCAGTAGCAACGATCACTAATAGGAACATAGGAATTGATTACATATAGAGAATCTCTTACCACATAAACAAACTCAAATTTATCTGGAAGCCATCTATAGCATTCCTGTCTGTTCTAATTTATCTCACTAATCTTAGAGTTAATTTATCTCACAACAATCTAAATAAAAATCTCCTGCAGAAATACTATTATCTATTCCACCAGATGCCTTTCAAATTTTAAGATCCAAGTCTAAAATGCCAAATCTCCATGTTTTACTTTTAATGTCTTCTTTTTTCAGACTGATGGATCTCCTCACTTCCTCCCATACCACTTCAAAGGGCATTGACAGCTAACACAGCAAGAGAGAAATCTTAATTACTCTGGCTGCCTTCAATGAGGAAACAGGTTGAAAATAAATCAAAACTTTTTCTTTGGCTACTGGCTTCACCTTTTTCCTGCTTGTAAGGCTTAACCCTTCATCTTAACCTTCACCCTTCATCTTACCCTTGACCCAGTGAGACTATCTCTAGAATGTGTAGAATTTGTTCTTGGTTCCTCCCACAACTTAACCCAAAAGTAAATAGAAATTCTGCATCCCCCCCACCCCCACCGCAGCCCAATTTCTCTAGTAAAAAGGGGTAATGGCAGGAACAAAAAATTCCACAAATACTTACTTAGTAAATACAAGATGTTACCATTCTCCCTGAACTCCTACCAGTACAACCTCAGAGCAAACACACTACTGAAACAAACAAACAAAAAAAGTACTATATAAGGCCTTGGAATCAAATTCATCTGGATCCCAATCTACCATTAACCAGTTATGTAAACTTGGACTGGTTTCTTCACTACAGACTCCTTACCTCCTGAGCTTCCATTCTGTAGGTGAAAAATATGGTTAATCATACCTACCTCATAAGTTTGTTGTAATGGTTAGTTAATAAGATAATGATTGTAAGGCTCTTAATAATGGCTAGCTCATATAAATGCTCAATAAATGGAACTCATATATACTAAAAAGTAGGCCACAATACATGCAAGATTTGGGAGAAACAAAACAGTGAGGACAGAAGTTGACTTTACAATGATGGAATATTATACACAATTTAACATTTCTCATACAACAACAACAACAAAAAAAAATCCAAAGCTCTAGTGCATGTTCATTTATCAAGAGTGTATAACTTTATTTTTTAATCTTGATTTTCTATTTATATGAATTCTAGATGAATAGAATTTACATATAAACATAGCTAAGTTAAGCAGCCTCAAATTAAGCAGCAAATGCAAAATCATAAAATCTAAACAATTTAGAGCTATAAATCTTTTTGAAATTAATGAATAAAACCATTCCAGAAAAAAAAAAACTCCTCAATGAAAACATCATCTTTCCTTTGTGAAAGGAACAGGGGATGGGGAGGAGGTTCTTCTCTTGTAGTAATTTGGTTTATGGTACAGGATCTCAAATCTAGCCAACAGAAAGCCTTTACGTCATAGACACCTATGCAGTTTGGTACTTCATTGTAATTCTTCTTAAAAGGAATTAGGAATATACAAGCATTCCTTAGTAGAATGAATTATCCAAATTATTATAAAATAATTCCTGCCTTCCGACAACCAATCTCTTCCAATTATTAAAGTGAAAAAAAAGGAGTCATTTGGTTATTCTCTTTTCCTTTCTAGGAAAGTTGAAAATGAGCGAAAGTTATAAAAGGTGCAAAACAAAGGTGAGGAGCCAGCTGGCAAAGTGAGAAACCAAATGCTGTCACCTCTAAGGCTTAAACCATGAAGGACCCTTATTCCAAATGTTTGAAATTCTCATTCTAAAGAAGAGAATCAGGAAAGCTCATAATGGTGCCCTTAAATCAAGATTTATATTAGAGAAGCAATCTGGGGGAAAAAGGCAGATTAAAAGTGAGAGTGAGAAACACGATAGTAACCGACAAATGAAAATTCTCATATCGCTTTTTCTTTTGATCTTGCTCCAGCAGAGCTTCAGGATGTTGCCAGATATAATTAAGATGTCAGAAGAATTACACCAATACTGACTTAACAATCTTGAGCTGAAGGAGATCTTAGAGATCATCTGGTCTACTACCTCAATTGATGATTCATTAAGGCCAGGACCATAGCAGGTAAACAACAAAGTTGGGTGCAGAATTCAGATTTCCTCATTCCTATTTCAGTGAGCTCTTAGTCTTATCCTCCAAAATGAAAGACACAAATAAACTTACTATTCTCAATACTGGCCCGCAGAATATTTCAGTTGCTCAGGCTTTCTATACAGAACAAAACAGGAACCAGCCAAATGTTATACACAGTTGATTATCATTATGGTAGTTATATTACATAAAGTTGCCAGGAACATTGAACTGGAAAATACTGAAAATGTGCTTCTAGCAGAAACACAGGGCTAGGTTCCTCTGAACCTCTGGCCACAACATTTTTGACAACACATAATCTTGTTTTACCTATGCTTCTGTTTATATGTACCTTATTTAATATACATATGGTTGGTTCATTAATATTGAACTCATGTCCAACAGCACGGTATCTCATGCCTAAAGGAAATTCATCTGCACGAGGTGTATCAGTCTTCTTGTGCTTAGGAGCGCTAGATAGCATTTCAGCATTACAGTTCGAGGCCATGTTAAACAGCTACACCGCCAAGGAAAAGCACAAAAAAGGGAAAAATGTGGCACTAAAGACACCATGAAGAGGATAATTGTTTACAGTATAAAAGCTGAAAGAAGAAGCCAAAGCATCACCTTGTTTGACCTCAGCTGGAACATGCACACTGGACGAGTCAAATTTTTTGCCATTGTGTGCTTGTTAGCAAATGATCACCTAATGACTGCAATTATTGATTTTAGGGTTACAAGTACATTTTACCAAGTAGACAAATTTACAAATACAGAATCCAGTAATAATCACAGTCAACTCTACTGTTATCAATAATAAAGCCTTACTTTTTTCCGACTCAGAGAATTCTGGATATGTAGAATGCTATGAGATTAAATCAATAATAACATTTCCTCCTATAATCTTCCAGCTTAGATGATGTTCTTATTTGTTATATATTTTCTACCTAGGAAGTCCCTCATGCACACATCAGGGGATTTTTTTGTTTTCCTTTGTCTCATAGACTAGTGGCCACTTGAATTGTAATATGCATGTTCAGTAAGAGATAGGAATAAAGCAATTTTATAATCAAGACATCAATATATTTTAAGTTTTCTGATAAAATTACATTTAAAAAGATATAAAAAATTAACATAATCCCAAAGTGTTCTGAAAACAAGGGGAAAATAGAAAAATATACATTGGAAAGTGTCAATTGGTTGGGTATTTGTTTAAGATAACTTTAATTTTGCTTATTGTACTTTTTTAATACTTTTGAAACATGCTGCCATAAACCTGTGTTACTTTTGTAAATAAAAAAGCCAATATAAACACTACTTCAAAGAGGTACACCAAACTTTTGTCCAACACTAAGCCATACTCAGAACAGGTCAGAATCTACCCATTTTTTAAAACAAAGTTTCTCTAGAAAATACACTGACTATGAATTTTAAAAATCTTGCTCATTCTCCTTTAAAAAAAAAATTCATTCCCTTCAACTCTTTTTTTTTTTTTTTCCTTTTTTTGAGACAGGGTCTTGCTGTGTTACCCAGGCTGGCATGATAATGGCTCAGTATAGCCTTGACCTCCTGGACTCTAGTAATCCTTCCACCTCAGCCTCCCAAGTAGCTAGGACCAGAGATGTGTACCACCAAGTCCAGCTAATTTTTTTTTCTTTTTTTGTAGAGATGAGGTCTCCCTATGTTGCCTAGGCTGGTCTCGAACTTCTGGGCTCAAGCAATCTTCCCGCCTTGGCCTCTTAAAGCACTGCCCTTATAGGCATGAGCCACCACACTGGCCCTCTTTAACTTCTTTTCTCAATTTATTTTTTCCCTTCCTGTTTTCTATCTTCATCTCTGAAAGCACCCATGAGCATCATCAGATAAATTTGCTACCACACTGGGTTTCTCCTTGACTACTGACTCCCTCATTGATCTATGTCAGCATTAATTATTTGAACAGCTACAAGGCTGAGAGAGCAGTCAGTAGAGAAGACTAGAGATGAAAGCCGAGACAGATAGAGTTAGAGCTGGTAACTGAGAAAGCTTTATTCCCGAGGAGACAAGAGGAAGCGGGTCCAGTGGTCTCAAGGGCATAGATCAAAAGTATAACCTTGAAACAAGAAGTGAGGTTGGATACTCTTGAAACAGTTTAAGAAGAGAGTAAAGATGATCTTGACAGCATTCAGAATCAGTACTTTTGACTTTCTCCTTAATAGGAGACAAGGTCATCTGTTAGTAGTTAAGCAGAGAGGAGTTTGGATAGGGTTTTGGGAAAGTGGTGAAGGTATGAAATAATAGGCTATGAGAGCAATAAGCAAGACATCTATTCAAGACCAAGTGAAAAGAGTGCTGAAGAGTGCCAAGGATTCGGCTGCAACTGGAAACCAATCCTTTTGGCCATCTCTCTGCACAGTTAAGCAGAATTCTCCAGCAAGTTTGTGAGCATGGTCAATTTCTTGCCCAGCCCCCATTTTCTCTTGCGTATTACCACCTGAACTTCACTTCCTTCTTTCCCTAACCAGCCTGCACTCCAAGTTCCATCACTTGTAATGCTTAGCAGCCAACATCCTCAAACCCTTTTTCCCTTATTTGTCTTTCTGTGGTTTCTGCTTTGTAACGCTCAAACCCTGAGTCAGTCAGAATAGAAGATGGCAGTGTTTAGTGTTGTGGATTGAACCTTAGGAAACTGCCATTTTTACAGGTCAAATATGGTTAAATACCGGGGGATTTACTGAGGGATGGCAAGATGGAATTACCAGTTTCAGAATGCTAAGACATTTGTACTCCTGTGTGAGTGCTTGGAACTGGCTGAGAGTCCCAGAAGGCATCAGGGCCCAGTTAAGAGCCGCTGGTCGGGTCAGTATATCTGGAGACTTCCCCTATCTCAGCCTGGAGGAAGAAAAGTTCTCAAGCCTAATTAGGGCTCTAGCAGGAGCCCTACTCTAATATTTCATATTTTGTATTATTTTTTTCCTGGACAGGCACAGCATAAAGTTGTCAAGGATACAAACAAATTCAAAACAAAAATGATGGGAGAAGAGGGTTTGGGAGGAGCAGGTTTAAAGAAAAGTAAGGAAAAACCCATACAATGAGGCCTTGATTAGAAATGACAAATGTGGCAATTGTTTTAACTAAAAGACAAAATATCAAAACAGATGTTTTCTCATTTAAAGCCCAGAACTTCATTTTTCATATCCTCTATAAGTTCTCATCATCCTTTCCCTTTGAAAATAGCCTATTATCCTCTCATCCAAGCCCAAAGTTATACTATGTAAATACCAAATGTCCAAAGATAACTGAAACTACCTTAACTTGAAAGTTTTACCTTTGAGAAATTAGGAGAAACTTGACAGAGAAATGCTCCCAACTGTCTAGAAGGGAGATTAACATGCAGATTAACATAATGAAGAAATGCCTCTAAACTCTTCAGACATCAACTGAAATTAGTCATATGGTGGCAAATGACAGGTACTATAATTTGAGTAAGGACTAAATGGTAATAAATAACAATAGTAATATAAAAAGCTTTCATTCTATCAATGATAATATCATAAATAACTTTTGCCAAACTCTTGGAATACATTAATTTATTCTATACAGAAAACTGAGACTCAGAGAGGTGGTCTGGCCCGTGGTCAACCAGCTAGTAATCTCTATGATTAGAACTTTGGTCAATTGACTCTAAAGCCAATGTCCATTCCTATCTCACTACGTGACAACCACTAGGCATGACTCTGTGGCTGTAAAGGACCCTAAAGAATAGGATGGGTTTTCTAAAAACCAGAATTTCACTAGAAATTCTTGAGGAGAGGAAGACCATCCCAGTGCCTTTCTTAAACCAGAGACATTTTTCCCCTCGCAATACCATCATGGCCAAAATCTAATTATTATAAAGTATCTGCAGAAAATTAAAACTAGAAACTCACAGGGACCCTACTAATGTTCTAAAGAAGGAAGCTTCAATGAGAACCAGGAGAGGAGAACCCCTATAGTGAGCTGTCAGGAAATTAATGGGAGACACAGCCTGCCTAATTTTCATGCAGGCAAACACCATCACAAATGCTTTCAAAGGTCAAGTTGCAGTGAGTGAGGTAATGCTGTTTGGAGAGTGAAATAAACATTACTTTGCTTTTGCTCTAAGATTTTTTTTTCCCATTTTTTGTTTTCCTTTTCCTTCTCTCAATTTTAATTTTTTTTTTTTTGCTCTTTTAAATCAAAATTGTTCTCACCACCCTTATTTTGCTCAGTCTCTGCAAAAAACATTTTATAGCCTCCCTTCAGCCTGCAGATTTTCTCAAGACCCTTCTGCTCAGGCAGACACTATATTCTTACAAAGCTGGAGAGTTTTAGAGTGTGGAAAATGACGTTGGATTTGACTTGGCAGAATCAAGGGGGCAAAGAAGGTAAGAGGGGGGAGAGAAGGGAAGGAAGGAAGGGTCTCCTGTCAAAATAATCCTGATTTTTAACCAATAACACGGCACAAATTAAGCATTTTCATAGATAGTCTCAACAGTTTTACAAGATTTTTTTTTCTCTTTTTCAAAATGTGCTTTCAACAGTCATGCTATTTTCAAATGAACTGAAAGAAGTACTGTGTTCAGAAGGGACAAGGATGGGCTATAGCATATGACTGGACAGATACAAAAGCTGCTTTATTTAAATGTATGTTTGCCCTGGCAGGAATTTGGAGACCTACCTGTACATAATCCACACTTCGTCCCAGTGCTCTGAAGGCTGTGTACATGACTTCTCTTTTTCCACCCCATTTTTGCATGATGCAGATACTTTTGTTGGACAAGACCAATTGCGTTACGTGTTGCGAGCTTTCTTTATGTGACTCATCCGTCTCACCAGGACCCTTTTCGTGGAAGTTGTTCTTCCAGATATAAGTGGCTGATTTGTCTCTGCCCATGACTTCACTGAAGATGTCCATCATGTAAAGGTCATCTTCTGAGTTCCCATCTATGACCATGACAACTTTAATCCCAGGGTAGGTTAGCCTTTTCACAGATTGCAAACATTTTCTTAAGTAGTCTGGATCTTCTTGATAGGCAGCGATGCAAAGGGCAACTGTTTTGTTCAACTTTATGGGGGTTTCTAGGGATTTTTTCATTTTCCGGTGCTCCAAAAAGGCAAACAGGCTTTGGATGATGAGGTGTGATGCCAAAAAGGCACCATACAGTCCAAAAGAGAAATAGTAATTATCCGTTTGGATAAACTGGTAGCCAACAATATAAGCAGCTGTGATTCCAAGGAGGAGAGAGACTCCAAAGAGTGTGGTTCCAATTATCCTCAGGATACATAGAAACCTCTCACAATGCATCTGTAATATAATCAAATGATACTTTGGTTAACCATGATTGTCCCACACTTGTTATATACCTAGTATCACAGGGAAAGCATTGGACTAGAAGCATTCAGGAGTTTTAACACTCAATTTTTCACCCAACTCATTGTGTGACTTTCTGCACTTCAGTTTGCTCATCTGCAAAATAGCCATAAGGATGCCCTTCTAGCATACCTCAGGGAGTTGTTTCAAGGGTCAAATGAGATGATGGTACAGGATACTACTGAAAACCAATGTATTAAATGAATACTGCATACATTGCTTTAATGTGTTAGATCACTTGCCTAAGGCTGTACTCTATATATGTGGTCATAGCCAGCCATGGACCCTGAAGTTTCTAACACTCAAAGCAGTCATTCTTCTATATAGTCCCCTCACCCCTTGATACTGGCCAGTGAAAAACATCCACTGGAGATTTTGCTAAATTTCTCACGTGTAATTTAATCTCACCTCCAAAGCGTATTCCTCAACTTAAATCCTTTCCATGCAGCCAGCTGAGATTGGAGATCAGGATACTGGATTCTAGTACTAGCTTATTAACTAACTGTGTGACCTTGGGTGAGTCCCCATACCTCTCTGGGTCTCAGTTGTTGTTTTGTAAAAATAACTGTTAAATGAGGGATTTTAGAATTGATTATTTCTGAAGTTCCCACTGATGCTAAAAATCTTCCATCCTTAAGTACCTTGCATAGATATCTATCAAAGCCCTCATAATTCTGAATTGTACTCCTTTGTTCCAATGTCTATCTCCTCCATCCACCATCACCAATACTAGATGATTAGATCTGGAGCATCACAAACCTTACTGGAACACAGTAAACACAATAAATGTTTATAGAAATAGTGAACACATTAAAGGACAAATAACATCATGATTTATTTCAGCAAGTGAGTTTCCATCCTGTTAAAAGCTATAGTACATTAGACCTGAAACACATTTCCATTCAATAATAGTCAGTTTTGTAGTCATCCCTAAATTTTGTCTATCTCCTGAAAAAAGTTTTAAACAACTCAGGGACCAAAGGACCATTTTTCCTAAAACATTTGTATTTCCCAAAGGATTTATATTTCCCAAAGCATTTCCGATGTTTACATTAAAGGGGTGGTTGGCAACCCTTTTTATTTTATTTTTTTCCTCCTGGAGTTTTATTTTCCTCCTCTTCCAAGGATGAACTATCAAATAAGATATAATTGGTATAAATGTAACATCCTCATCTTTAGTCATTTGCATCCATTTTTGGGCTTTTCTCATATTTGCACATATTTAGTGTTTAATCTTTTTCTTTAATTCAATTGATTTTTAAAAGCTAAGTAAATTTATTTCAAATAGAAACTTAGACTAAGCAATTACCTTTGCAAAATATTTTGCTTGATGTGCTATTTATAATTTCCCAATCCACGTGCCAACTTAACACTGACTGTTCACACAGTATCCTCTAGGCTATTAACAGCTGCATGGCCACCACGTTGCTCAGCTCCAAGAGGCACCATTCACACAGTCACCTGCTATTCCCTGCAATTGTACATTGAGACGATCCTGAGGGGATCTGCACTGTACTTTTGGGAAACCTTAGTGTGGTTTCTTACCAATTGTGTTACCTTTCCTTCCTGAGCATAGACTTGGTGTGGCCAAGGCTTTCCAGGCTTTGGAAATTTGAGATGTGCCACTTCCAGTGAGATCTTTTAAGAAAGATAATATACTCCCTCTCATCTCTCTGGCCCTTCAACAGGCTTGATACACATATCAACAATGTTTTAGGGAATTGGAAAGCCCCAAGATAGATGGAGCTTGGTCCTTAGATTGCCATATGAAAGGGAGCCACCCACCAAACAGGAATACCTGCCATGGACTCTTATGTTAGCACAAAATAATTTCTGGATGTTTGTTTGTCCATTATGCATTTGGGGCTCAGTGTATTCAACTAGTATAACTTAAATAATGCAAAGCACCCTGGAGATCAGGATTCTAGCTCGCGGACGTCACTTTATTGTTGTTAAATGGAAATAACAGAACTTGTCAAAGACCCCACAGGGCTGTGGTGAGAAGCAAAATGGAACAGTGTTTATGAAAGTGTTTTTAAAAACCAGAAATGCATTGCAGCTTAAAGGATCAGTTAACTAGGAAGCGAAAAAGCAAACATAACAAAAAGAAAATTGGTGTTCCACTTCTAGCAACTATGTGGGACACCATAGCGTGTAATGTTGGAGTCTGATAAATGTAACCTTAACCCAAGTGGAAAGTTTAAACTGTTGGGGAATGGTGAAATGCTGAGTTTTCAGTGAAAGGCAGGCAAGTACAGCATCTCTTGTTAATTAACACAGCTGAGGGGATGCTGAAAACTCCCACGTGGTACATTAACCAATGCCTAAAGGTGCTGGGAGCACCAGACTTGGAACTTGTCATTTCCAAGACGTGAGTCATTCTCACAAGAGTGAAAAATTTCAAGGGGACTAAATCACTTTGCCAGGGAGAAGCTTAAGTGTGTATTTAGCTTGTGTTTAAAATGACCATAGCCAGCAAAAGAACTGCCTGCCATTCTTTTCCATTATTCACATTTTCCTTGCTTTTATCAGCACACGTGGACACAGAGAGTGTTGACATAGCATCTGCTGGCCACAGCTGAAGTGGGAACACCCTCTTACATCATAAGACTCTACAGAATGTCCTTTTGAAGCTTGGGAAAAGTACTTTACTAGCATACTACAGCAACGTGGCTAGAAGTGAACCTTTGTATTTCTGCGAGATATCTCAGTGTTGTCTAGTATTGCACACACAGCATCTTGGTACAGGCCAAAGGGCAAAAGGCACATTTTAGAGCCAGCTTTGCTGAGGGAATACATTGATCTCAGGGAATGACACACAGGACGTGTTTCTTTCTAATTTCCCCTGGGCAACTGCACTGATATGGGCACCATATGTGTTAGACTTTCTGAGACAACCCCCAATTCAAATACTGTTTCATAAGCATACTCTCCTTGTCAGACATATGGCTTTGTAGTTAAATTGGAAAATAGTTCAATCCTAAATTATAAGTACTTGCTACTAGGTAGAAAGATGATTTAGAAATCTATACTCTCTAAATATTTAAAATTAAAAACTCAGATTTTTTTCCCCCAGTATGAGACTTTGACCTATTAATTGATACCAAATATTTACTAACTTGTATTCTCCAGAGAATTAGGTCAAGCCAAGTATTAAAGAACAGCTTGCTATACTATAATGCATATCATTATATATCTCTCCAGAAAGTCAATGGAGATAATCTGTTTTCACTAAAGTGTCCCAAGGACATAAAACACTGCCTGGTTTATAGCTAGCTGGTGTTCAGTAACTATTTGTTGAATGCATGAGTGCAAATGTATTCATCATCATCTTCATTATTATCATTATTATAATGGCAGCTAACATTTATTCATCATTTATTAGGTTTCAGGCAGTGGGGCAAGTTTTTTTTTTTTTTTTAAGCATAATCTTATTTACTCTTAATGACTTTGGGTGGTAAGCACATTATTAATCTCATGTTACATATAACTATTCATATAATAAAGATACCAAGACTCTGTGTATTTAATTAACTTGTCATAGTCAAAAAACTAGGAGTTGGATCCACACATTGGCATAATGCCAGATAATTATTCTCAATAAATTTGCTGAATATATTTGAATCCTCATGACAAAATAGGTGGCATTCTTTTGTTTTTGGCTAATAAAATGTCATCGTATAAGGAAAGATTAGGAAAAAACGTTGAATATTGTTTCCCTACCTTTTTTTTTTTTTTTGAGATGGAATCTCAAATCACCCAGGTTCCCAGACTGGAGTGCAGTGGTGCAATCTCGGCTCACCGCAACCTCCCCTTCACGAGTTCAATCGATTCTCCTGCCTCAGCCTCCCGAGTAGCTGGGACTACAGGCATGCACCACTATGCCTGTGTAATTTTTGTATTTTCAGTAGAGATGGGTTTCACCATGTTGGCCAGGCTGGTCTCGAATTCCTGACCTCAGGTGATCTGCCTGCCTCGGCCTTCCAAAGTGCTGGGATTACAGACGGGAGCCACTGCACCCGGCCCGAAAATTGTTTCCCTACTGCGATAGAAAATGGGAAAGTGGCACTCACTCAAGTACAGACACAAGGCTAGCCAACACTGAGATTTCGGCCTCATATATTTTCTATGTGGGAACAACCTAAAGAGATATGAAAAGTGCTTGTTTCAAAGGAAGAGCCTGGTTCCATCTATGCAACGGCAATTCTGCTCCTAATGCCAACAGCCAAAATCCTGTCGTACCATAGAAAAGGCACTGGTGTTCCCACTTCTTCCACCTGTGGAGCAGATATACAGCCTTGCTGTTGGCTCATATACCCCAGTGGGACTCTACAGGTCACTGGACCTCGAAGCCATTTCCTCTCCCTTGACCTTTTTGTATTAAGCAGAGAGCGAAGTGCTGAATGAAAGGAGAATAACATCTACTCTCACTGCCCCAGTGCAACAGTGAGAATTGAGTTCAATGGAGTTACCCTAGTTTTCTTTTTCTTTTTCTTTTTTGTTGAGATGGAGTTTCGCTCTTGTTGCCCAGGCTGGAGTACAATGGCACGACCTCGGCTCACAGCAACCTCCGCCTCCCAGGTTCAAGTGATTCTCCTACCTCAGCCTCCCGAGTAGCTGGGATTACAGGCATGTGCCACTACACCTGGCTAATTTTGTATTTTTAGTAGAGACGGGGTTTCTCCATGTTGGTCAGGCTGGTCTCGAACTCCCGACCTCAGGTGATCCACCCGCCTTGGCCTCCCAAAGTGCTGGGATTACAGGCATGAGCTACTGTGCCCGGCAGGAGTTACCCTAGTTTTCATAAAATGGTCCTTCCATTTTGGATCTGGGAGAAGCTGAAATGAATTCAAATTTATTGAGTCTACATCTGGGAAAGAATACAATTAGGTCTGATGATACCTCTTCTGGGAGGCCTTAGCTTATCTGTCCTTCTAAAGCAACTCCTCCACCCTTGCCCTCTCTTCACCCCACCATGCTCTCTCCCCTTAACCTGCTTGATTTTCTAAGTAGTATATACATATATATATGGCCATAGAGTATATATGTACATACTTTGTGGCCTTGGGGGCTTGTGTAGTTCAATGATTTCGTTTGTCCTTGCATGAAAACCAGGGCTTGGCTCATAGCAGGGACTCAATAAATAGATTTTCAATAAATAAATAAGCCCATTTGGACTCAGGCAGTCAATGTAGACTGACAGATACAGGTCCTACCCCAATCTTTACTGCAGAGGCAGTGAATATGTGCTAGAGACAACCAAACCCTTAAGGGTACCCCTCAAATAGTCTTTTTTTTTTTTTTTAAGAAATCATCTCCATAATTTTTCACCCAGATGTCTAAAGGCAATGGTTACAGGGATTCCCAGACCAGGTCTAGAAGGCCTTTGGAAAGCAAAGATAGAAAAGGCAGATGGTCCCCAAGAGCATTTACAGGGATTGTGAGTTGCAATCTGAGCTATCTTATGAGCTCAGGGGTCAAGTTTGGGGCATCAACTTTTATTATCTTGAATTCCAGTACCCTTACAGTGTTTATTGTCCATTGATCCATATGCTGCTCTATATTTTGGCTCTAATGACTTGTGAGCATGTGTGCATGTATGTCTTGTCTCTTCAACTAAATAAATTATCTAGTATTAACCAGATTAGCAAATATTTTGAAATCAGTTATACTAGTATTCAAATCCCAGCTCTGCCATCTACTATCAATTTCAGAGAATTTGACCTCTGGAACTAGACTGAGTTGGGATAGAATCCTGGCTCTTTCTTTTAGTGGCTAGATGACCTCGAGCAAGTTATACAATACTTGTCATCTTCAGTTTCTCCATCTATAAAATGGAGCTAATCATATTGACTCATAAAACAGATGAGATTTTAAAAAGGAATCTAAGTATATATTTTAAAAAGAAATTATCAACAATGAGATCTTAGTGATGTTAGCTTCCTGCCAGTAACTACCTAATAACCTTGACTCTCCTTCCATTTAACTCATTACTTATGGGTTAACAAGTAATAACTATGGCATGATGAAAAGGAGGACTGGGAATCAGAAGAAATGGATTCAAGTCTGCACTCTGCCTTATATTAGCAACCTGGCTCAGACAAACCGCTTGAGGGTTCTATGAATAAGTCATGTGTCCTTGGACAATTCAATTAATATCTTTGAACTTAAGTTGTAAAGTACGCTTGTGTCTCTTCATCATTATATTTGAAAATCCACTCAAGACTAGGTTCAGTGTCTTTTTAACTTATAGCCAAGTATTTAAACACACAAAGGCACAAAAGATGATGCGACATTTAAAGAATGTTTCTCTAATGAAGGCGTGAACTGGTTCTAAAACACAGGCTGTCTTTATGCATAAACTCATGTTGTATGGGAGAAGGGGCAATAGGCCTTAAATCATATGCATGATAATTAGAATAGGGAATATTAATCTAGCCTGGTGACACTAGCAGGGATAATAGAGATCTGCTTCTAAGCAGACATACTCAGGTCAGGTGGTAGCTATCTGCTGGCTAAGAGCGGATTAGGAAGGTATGGTGAATAAAAGGTTAAAAAGTAGTGGTTCCCAAATTTTGCTATATATGCAGATTACCCACAAGTTCATAAAATTTACAGATCTGTGGCTCCCACATTTTGAGTTCATTGATATGGGCTGTGCCCAGGTCATCACAAGTTTTAAAATCTCCTCCGGCAATTCAACTATATAACAAAGTTTGGCAACTACTAGGTTAAAGTAAAATAAGACTTTCATGACCTCATTCACATTGATACCCATCCCTGATGTGTATTCCCTCTGCTACTGTCCCTAAGTAGAAATCTGAGATAGGAGGACCCAAATGAAGTCTCCCCCCAGCAGGTTTCACATTTCAACACATTCCCCCCTGGAACACAAAGGATAAACCCTCCCAACTCCCCCTCCCAACCTCCCTTCTCCCCTTCTGACCTTCTCTTCCTCTCTGGCTTTGAAGTCTGCCTTTTTCTCTCCAGTCCCACTGCAGTTATCCTAGCAAAGACCCTTGAGCCAAGCTTCCAGGGTTATGATACAAGCCTTTGTTACAGGACTTGTCACCCCAGCGGTGTCTGGGTTCAGAACTGTAGGTTTCAGATTTCTTTTCCTTTGCACCATCTATATTAATCAACTCTTTCTAGGATGTGTATTCTTCCAACTGCTCTACTGGTTCCTGAACTTCACCATCCTAAACTTAGTTCACAGTGTAGGGGGAAATAATTACCAAATGGCATGGAATCTTAGTTTTATATGTACCTACATTGGCTCCTGGGAATTATATCTATAGGTCAAAACCCTACTTACAGAGCCAAATGTAGCACAAATGCCAAGTCTCTTTAAGAAATCTTTACTGATCTCTCTCAATCAGATGTGATTTCTCAATATGAACCCCCATAAAACTTGACTAGTGCAGCTACAGCATAAATTAGCATGAATTCAATTCAAGGGCATTATATTCCAAGAATTCTTGAATTAAATTCCATCCACACGTCTTACTAATTAATTTACTCTGAGTGAATTGCTTAACTTTTCTGAGGCAAAGTTCTTTTACTTACAAAACTTTCTTTGCAGATTAGGATCAGATAGATGTATGTAAACCATCCAGTTGAGGGCCTGAAACATACTAGACATGTGATAAACAATAGCTGTTGTTTCTTATGGGCCAAATCATATTTTGTCTTACAGTATATTTTTAAATTTCATTAAATAAACTTTTAACTAATTTTTAAATTATCTGCAGTATAGATGTATTCAGTTAAGAGGCATTCATCAATAAATTTATTTAATTTAAATAAGAAAAATATTTAACAGTGTGACCTTGTTATATTTGAGTCTCATCGGTAACATTCTCCTAGATTGTGGGAAAGGCAGCATATATATGAACTCCACATGACTACCATTCAAAATATACTTTTTTTTTTTTTTTGAGATAGAGCCTCACTCTGTCGCCCAGGCTGGAGTGCAGTGGTGAGATCTCAGCTCACTACAACCTCCACCTCCCGAGTTCAAGAAATTCTTCTGCCTCAGCCTCCCTCAGCTGGGATTACAAGTGGCCACCACCACACCTGGCTGATTTTTGTATTTTTAGTAGAGACGGGGTTTCACCATGTTGGCCAGGCTGGTCTCGAACTCCTGACCTCAGGTGATCTGCCCTCCTCAGCCTCCCAAAGTGCTGGGATTACAGGAGTGAGCAAAATATACTTAAATAATTTAAGGCTGTATGCAGTAGGATAATACTTACTCTACATAGATCGCTGCTAGAGGGGAAAGGATAAAACAACAAGTTGGGGTGATGGAAATTAGTTTTCTCTACAGGTAGCTGTCCCTCCACTCCATTGATATACGAGCTGCCACCAACTCTGTCACTGACAGGAACACAGCCTGGGTTTGCATGGATAAAGAGGAGAACCCAGAAGGAGACATGGGGGTTATGCTCTGTCCTCCCGTAACTTTAACTCAAGGATCACACTTCATACAAGAGCCAGGAAGCTAATAATGCAACAAACTACTTGTTCTTAGACTTTGAAAGTAACTGTGTAATATAACTTTGAAAAAGGGTATGTCTACCTTGATCCATTGACAAAGGACTTCCCCCAGAGTGCTAACAACAGGAAATAAATGAACCAGTGAAAAGTGTTTAAAATTTCAAGAAAAAAAATATTAAAAAAAAAAAATTCTTACCTGGTAAGGAAACCATGTATGGGAAAGTATTTATGAAATTCAATACTATGGGGCTATATTCTACAGACCTAACAAAAACGAGTGGTTCCAACTAACTTACTTTCTAGTAACAGTTTCTTACTCACTTGTTGCACAATTCCCCATTTCCAGGAAGGTAGCTGACTAAATATCTTTGCTCTGTGGAGAGTGACATTAGAATTTAATGCTAGTCACTGATTTGTTAAGTCCTTGAATTTTTATAAACTGCATAACTTTCTTTGATAAAGGGATTCGACTCTGGGTACAGTACAAGTAACTCAGGTAATACGCATTTGTCAGCACGTCTACAGTATATTTTTCTATTTACCAGACTCAGGTGATATCTAAGAAAAAAGAAATAGGGGGGATGATACTTTAGCTATAATATTTTATTCTAGAAATGTCCACTAAGAAATCAGAATTATCTTCCCAGAATTGGAGACATACAAGACATAATCTATCAATGCAACAGGTACCTTAAAGGGTTAAATTGTCATTGGAAATGTAAAAGAATCCTGAAACTATTGGCAAAACTTTTGGTGGAGTATGATGGTACTCAAAATACAGTACCTCAGCTGTACTGATGAATGTGGTGGAAACTAATGAATGAGTCAACTTGCACACATTGGAAGGAAATAAAAATTTAGAATTTAAAAGTTCTTTTCAATTCAGTAGTCACAGAACTATAAAACTTAAAATTGTATCTACGAAGAGGTTGACGGACTTGGATCTATAGAAATACATATTTTAATTTTAAATCTAATATCGTGAATGTAAATATGTGTTGACCGTTAAAAACTTTATTCTTAAAATAACCTTTTTAAAAAATAATAACCTGACTTAATACCGCCAAAAGTACTTATCATATGCCTTAACCGCAGTGAGAAATCCGAGTTAAAGTCTTGGAATGTACAATGAGCGGTGAAGTTGTCTCCCTCTTAACAAGCGGCCTCACTCCTCCAGCAAAGGCCATCTACCAACTTCCTTCGCTTTATTCTAACACTGAGCTGATGGTCTATATATACTCAGGCCTCCAGTTGGGGGAAGCCCTTGGTGGCCAATCGGGGCTTCCCTATCTATTGCGTCACACCTCCCCCCTGCGTGTGACGTCAAAGGTAATCCCAGCGCAGACACGTGGGTTGGAGCAGCCTCGCGTTTCTGGGCAATTGCTCCCGAGACCCAACAGGCAGCAACGGTCCCAAGGGTGAGGAAGTGGGCAGGGAGGGGCTGATGGGGCTTCTACACGTTCCCTCCCGGAGCGCGGCTGCAGCAGCTCGTTCGTCCCAGAGGCGCGCGGTGTCCCTGAATCTACTCAGCGCAGGCGTTTCGGGGACGGAGAGGAACTGGGGGAAACTGGCACCTAAGACTGTGTAATAGGACCCGGGTCTTGCAAGCCCTCCTCCCCAGGCACCGCCCCTGTGCTCCCAGCGCCTCTTTGCAGCCTTAATTATCCTTTTAGCGCCGTTCCCCCGCGGCTGCGTTTCCGTGGTCAGAGGAAGAAGGCTTTCTCGCCTCCCGCTTCTCACCCTCATACAGACCCTCCTTTCAGACCCGCCCTCCTGTTCACAGGGACCCATTTCGGAGCCCTGGCTCACGCTGGGCGGGAACTGGAGTGACGAATTCCGCCCAAGGTGTTGATTATCCATCCCAACCCAGCCTCTGGCTTCCCTCCCACCTCCACCCCAGCTCCCGCAGGCCCCTCGCCCCCTTCCTGGGCTGGGCGCTCGAGACGGCGCCCCCAGATCTCCCACCGGGCAGTGTCCCCAGCTGCAACGGAGGAGAGAAGCGCCGGCGTGCGCTGTGCCACGTCGGAATTGGCTCTGGGGACGTTGCAGCTGCCGAAGCGCAGCGCGCGGTCCCCACGCACGCCCTGCCCCCGGGCGGCCGGAGGGTGGCCCGGCGCGGAGAGGAAGGATGCGCGCCCTCCTCCCGCTCCCATCTGCGGGTGCCACTGCCTGCGTCAGGGACCCCTGGCCCGAGTAAAGCTTCCGGAGCCGAGCTGAGCCCAGACTGACGAGCCTGACACTTTAATGGGGTGCGGGAAGTGCAAAGGAGGGGAGGCCCGGGAAAGGGGGGAGTGGCTGAGAGGGGGCCGGTAGCTGCGAGGAGGTAGAGAAGGACCCTCCTTCTCCAGGGTCCCCGCTTGTCGGAGCTGGAAGCCCAGATTGCTTAACCCTTTGCATTCCCAGCAAGAAGCGAGTTTCTCACTTAAAAGTAAAACGCGCTGGGCTATTTCAGTTTTTCTCCCCACAGTGTGTGTGGTGGGGGAAAAAAGGAAGGGAAGGGGTGGGGGCGGCTGTGCAGAATGCATTTTCCTTACACATTGGGAATTCTTGTTTCCTAACTCAGGAGCCCCTCTGCTGCTCCGGAAGATGCAAAATGGAAAAGTACATCTGGGGACGTGCAGCCTTCCCCAGGCAGAGAGGTTACCTGTGTCCCCAGAAAGGCAGCGGATTTCTAGCGAGAGCCTCAGAAATGGGAAAAGAGGGCTATGTTGCTAAGCCTGACAGTGACCTGAAATATTCCCTGATCTTCAGTCTGTTGGAAATTTTTAAACTTCCAACTTTTCTATCGAAACTGGCTTCAATTTTTAAAAAACAATTATATGGATAATTTCTTCCTTCTCCCTGGCCTGTTTGAGGACCTTCATCCTTCACCAAAACGCGCCAGTGTAACGTACCTTGTTCAGCTCTTGGTCATAAAGGCGTCCTCAGCCTGTCTGTGTGGTCCCGGAGGGTCGGTGGCGGGCAGTTTCCAAAATTGAGGTAATAAGAGATCAGATGAATTTGAGACGACCGGCCAAAAAAAATAAGAAATTTAAAAACAACATTTAAAAAGGACAGGGGAGTCTTAAATGTTTGATTCTCCCCCACTTTAAAAAATAATTTCACTAATAGTCTCTTTATTTTTCCGTTGCACTTCAGTCTAATTCTTTAAAAAAAAATTATGCTTTAAAAATAAATTAACTTTTCTTTCTTTCTTTTTTTTTTTTTTTTTTGCTTCAGTCTTTCTGCCCCCGATAACAGAAAATCTCTTTTTCGCCTTACGGAAAAAAAAAAAAAAAAAAAGACTGTGGAAGACTCAGCAGAACCCAGGAAGCGCAGAATCGGGAGAAAAGTCTTTGGCTGGGGCTGTTTCAAGTCTCTGGTTCAATGGGCTGCTCGAAGCCAGGACTGGGTAATTCTTTCCAGACGTCTTGACTTCTCCTTCCTCGCCGTTGTTGCCTTTCTGCCTCCTCCAACTTAAGGGGGTCTTAACAAGTGAGCTGGTGGGTGTTTTAATAGGGCGGCGGAGGGAGTGGGGGGGGGGGGGAGGGAAGTGGAGAGGGAGGGGTGGACTGGGGAACCCTGAGGGGAGGGAACTGGGAGCGCGGGCGGGCGGGCGGGCGGGAGGCGGGGAGGGGGAGAGGGAGAGAGAGAAATTGGCCATTCAAAGCCTTCTCTGAGCTAGAGGCCGGTTCTAAACTCCAATGAATTCAATTAACTTGATTGCTAACGTGTGCAGAGAAATGCAAGACACATAGGGGGCCACCACCTGATTCCCTACTCTCCTCTGGCGGCGGCGGTGGGAGCCCTCGCCTCTTGGAATTCCCTGAACTCCCGCGTTACAAGTTCCCTCCAAGCGATAAACTCCCTGTTGCGCTTAAGTAATTTGTTTTAAAGCCAAATGGTGCCCTTCAGCTAAGTAACCGACCCGAGGAGGAACAGTTGGGAGGGGTGTGTGCACGTGTGTGTGTGTGTGTGTGTAAGTGTGCATGTGTGTGTGTACCTGGAGCCTTCGACAGCCGGCTGGGACTCTAAAAAGACCGCGCTGGTCCACCACTTGTTAACCCTTTCTTCCCGCCAACTCAAAAGTTTCTGAGCTGACGTCAAGTGTCAAAGCCTTTCTCATAAAGAGGTTTCTGCCGTGGGTGGGCAGAAAAAATAGAAAAATAATTATATGTATATTTTTGCTCAACCTGGTCCCCTAACGTAAAAGTACTCAAACAGCGCGCATTAAAAATACAATAATAAAAATTGTGTTCTGGATGACTTGTATTTAGCCATCTCGAAGGAAATGGCTTAAATGGCTTTTGGTTCTTGCAAGCCTTCTGCAAAGTTAACGAGTAAAAATATGTCTTGCGTGGAGATGGCCTGTCCTCGTCGTTTTCACAATGCCCCAAGGCTGGGTAGAGTTCGTTTTTTGGTTACTCCTCCCCCCCACACCCCGCCCCCTTTCTTTCCCTTGGTCCTTGCCAACAAGCCTGCTGATGACTTAAAATGGACAGTAGGTGGCACTGTTTAGGAAAAAATGAGAGTGAGTTTACAAATTAACCAACTTGGTCTTCGGAGATTGCACTGAAACTGTTACAGGATAAAACAGGTTTTTCTTTCTTTCCTTCTTCCCCTTCCAAGGATCTTCCGAGGGTTGGACTTCTTTGGAACTCGACAGGACTTTGAAGACTGGGTTTTTAGTCCTTATCACATATATGGGCTATAATGAATAAGTCGAAACAGAAAAGTCGAATAAACTGGAAATGATGCTTTCAGCACGTCGCACAAGGTGTAGTGTTGGGGCATGTGATTAGAGGTCAAGCATTTTACTGCAATACCAGGTAGTCAGCCATCCCAGTCCCCAGGGGCCGACCTGCAAAGTACTGCGCGTTTCCGCCCCCCTTCCCACCCCCACACACAGCGGTTACACCTCTGGGAAGCATTACCTTGGCCTGATGACTTCACGCTGCTCAGGGGAACCCACTGATTTCCCCCAGCAAACCTTCACGCTTCAGCCTTTGTTTAAACTCTGCCTTAGGTGGTTCAACGCTTCAAGAGACTGGCTTAAATTTCAGAGCACAATTTCATCCCACTTCATCAGACTCGAGCTTCCTGATTCAGTTTGTCGGTAGTTTTCAAATGCTAAATTATAATTTTAAATATATCACCTAACTTCTGTACTCTGACGTATAACGTGGATTAAACTGATTGGAGGTAGAGTGGAAATTGTGGGGTGCCAAGTGTCTAGCTGTGAGACCCCAGGGAGACACTTAACCTTCCAGCTCTAAACTTTCATGAATATGATACATAATGCGGGAATACCTATTATTGCTTACTAGCATTTAACTGTGCCTGTGCTAATAGTTCAAGCAAGAAGCACATTTGCTAAAACTGGGTTTCTTTATTATAGAAAAACACATTTGTTGTTTCTCGCCTCTTACTTGTAATTCATTACCCATAAAACAAAAGTAAAATGTTCTCTGACTGCAAATGGATGTAAAAGCTGATTATACAGTGACGCATTTCTGTCGTCCTCCCATCTCCACCCCAAAGAAAGAGGTAAGAGACTAATACAATGTGAAGCCAGAGGTGAAAGTTATTTGAAAGCAAACTTTCAAGTTTGAGAGAGACTTTACATTCAAATCCTATCTTTGATGTTTGCTGTTTGTGAGATCCTAGAAGCCTATTTCACCTCTCTGGATCTTCATTTCCTGGTTGATAAATGGAGAAAATAGCTACAAAGTGGTTTTGATGATATAATGTGTTAAATTATATTAAGAGCTTAGCTCAGTGCCTGCAACATTGTGGGTATTCAGACAAACATTAGTACTGCACTCTTTTCCTGGCCTTATATTCCTTAAATTATTCTTGGTGAGCATTAACCATGGTTTCATTCTAGGTTCCCTTATTTGACCTACTTCAGCTTTGTACTGTCCCCTCACTCTTTTATTTTTGTTTTTTATAGAGATGGAGTCTCACTATGTTGCCCAGACTGGTCTCGAACTCCTGGGCTCAAGCAGTTCTTCTTCTTCTACCTGCCAAAGTGCTGGGATTATAGATGTGAGCTACTTTGCCTGACCTCTTCACTCTTTTAGATTGACTTAGTCAGTGCCCGTGAATATATCCCAGACATTCACATTTAATGCAACTTCTTTTCTGAGTCTCAGGCCAAACTATCGGTCATGGAGTACTGATTCACAAGCACCAAATTAAGAGACATAAGATCCAGTTTCACAAATAAGCTATGGCACCAACCAATTGAATAACATTGGATAATTCACCCTCAGCTTTCTATCTTACAGGAGCTGTTTGGATCAGAAGATGACATCCTTTCAGCCATCCCTTTCAGGTTTTGACATCCTAAAATATACCTTATGGAACACATACCTGTTATGCTTTCACCTGTACAAGGCAACAGAGAAAACATGGTAGTCTTTACTTGAGTAGATGTGACTTAGCAGTATATTGTTGCTGACCTCCATCCCACAGCACAAAACGTATGTTTATATATCTGAGAGACAAAGTATCCAGAACAAGGATTTAGTACCTTCGTAATCCTCTGTATATGTAGTTCTAGAACTTTTGGTAAAGAAACTCTTTATACTCTTAAAAATTATTGAGAACCTCAAAAACAGTTTATATGTTATGTCTATCAATATTTACCACATTAGACTTTAAAGCTGACTTAAAAAGTTTTAAAATACTTAAGTCATTTAAAGTAATAATAAATGCAGTTACATACCAACTTAATAACATTTTGTGAAAATAGCTATTTTTCAAAACCAAAAGTGAGAAAAGTGTCATTATTTTCCATTTTTGTAAATCTCTTTGCTGTCTAGCTGATAGAAGACAGCTGGATTCTCCTATTTGCTTTTGCATTCAATTGTTCTGATTGAAGTATAAGAAAAAAAATCTTGTATCATACACATATATAATTGAAAAATGGAAGAGTATTTACATAGGCTTTTTAAAGTATTCCTCCTTTATACTACATCAAAACTTGGTAAGTTACAATGTTGTGAATTGGCCCAGGGCTTGGCCCTCTGAAGATTTGCTGAAAATCACTGACATGAAGTAGATTAATAGGAGAAAAGGCATATACATTTATTTAATGTGTATACATACACAGGGGCTTTTGGAATGAAGACCCAAAGATACAGAAGAAATTGTCTGTTTTTATGCTTAAGTTTAACAAAGAATGGACAGCCATGTAGAAATAGGACAAGACAAAAAGGGCATAATCTAATGCTAGCTGACTGAGTGAGGAAGCCCAGCAAGGCCTGTCAGTGTGTACTCAGTATGAGTGAATTTTGTATACTCTGATAATACATTATCTGTTGTTCTGTCTTACACTGTAAATGAATCTTTTATAATCATTTATGAATTTGTAATATTGTGTATTGATTATCTAAAAAATACAGGTCCAATGAGTTATTTTATTTTTATTTTTTTGAGACAAGAGTCTTACTCTGTTGCCCAGGCTGGAGTGCAGTGGTGCAATCTCTGCTCACTGCAAGCTCCACCTACTGGGTTCACGCCATTCTCCTGCCTCAGCCTCCCGACTAGCTGGGACTACAGGCGCCCACCACCACACCCGGCTAATATTTTTGTATTTTTAGTTGAGATGGGGTTTCACCGTGTTAGCCAGGATTGCCTCGATCTCCTAACCTCGTGTTCTGCCCGCCTCGGCCTCCCAAAGTGCTGGAATTACAGGCATGAGCCACTGTGCCCAGCCAGGTCCAATGAGTTATGCAGATTTTCTAAATGTTGACACATTTCATTTTTGATAACACAAAAGATCACAATCATTAATATTACCACCAATCCCATCCAGTGTCTTCAAATATTAAGAATCTGTCATGTCCATGGTGGCAAATACAAGTTTCCCAAAATTCTAGTTTTCTCTTGAAAGCTCACATATTATCATTAGCAATAAATACTGTCAGTTGCTTGCATTGTAGTGACAGGTTCACTAAGTTCAATTAAAAAAAAAAAGGCTTCCAAATGCCCATACTTGAATAATAGTAGTTTGTCTGTTAATTATTCTTTCAAGTAAAAGTTATGTTCCATGATAAAAGTGGCCAGCGAGGCTTGCAACTCAATCACATGAAAGCTTTTCCTCCAGATAACCAGGGTAGCTTGGTGTGTCCTTTCTATTTCTTCACACAGAATGTTAAAAAGCCAAATACTGAAGGATTAAAATTTAATAAAATTAAAACTATTGGCTGGGCACAGTGGCTCACACCTGTAATCCCAGCATTTTGGGAGGCTGAGGTGGGCGGATCACCTGAGGTCGGGAGTTTGAGACCAGCCTGACCAACATGGAGAAGCCCTGTCTCTACTGAAAATACCAAATTAGCTGGGCATGGTGGCGCATGCCTGTAATCCCAGCTATTCTGGAGGCTGAGGCAGGAGAATCGCTTGAACCTGGGAGGTGGAGGTTGTGATGAGCCAAGATTGTGCCATTGCACTCCAGCCTGGGCAACGAGAATGGAAATCTATCTCAAAAAAAAAAAAAAAAAAAAAAAAGCAAAAAACAACTATTTAGTGCTTTATCAAGGATCTTCTTAAATGAAACTTGCTATTTATTTCCTAGTGAGGGCTTGGGGGTAAAGCATGTGAGAATGACTGCTGGTACAGTTTGCTCCTACTATTTTCCAGCTAAGGCACTATCAGTTTTGCCCATCATTGCCTCTGCATCATCAGTATAAATGTCAACAAAGTGAAAGATTAAAATGCCTTAGAATTAATATTAAAATCACTCTGATGCCCTGAAAGGGCTTCAGGGTCCCCCAAATATCTACAAACCACATAGAAAATACTGGTTTGTATTAAGCATACCAAATGCGGTAGTGTACAAATCTTTTACTTTGAGAATATAGACAAACTTTTGCACATTGAGAAGATACCTAGCAATAAGAACAGGAATATTGATAGCAACTCTGTTTCATGATGCATGGCTGTAGGAATTAGTAATGCTTAGTGTGACACAGAAGATTCAGAGGACGCAGGAGACACTGGGAAACTTACATGCCTTGGAAACACATACGAGCTTTAGCACATACCCTATGATCCCAAGACTGTCTGTATACCACTGGGGATTAAAACATATCGTATTTCAGTTCCACAAATGATGGAATTTCTTAAGAGTCTGACTGTGTAAAGATGGGAAAGAATTAACCTGAAATTTAGTTTTTTATTTCCAGTTTGCGTGAGGCAAAGGAATTTCCAGCATCTCATAGAAATTGGACTACTTGCCTTTTAATGTTAATTCCAAGCCTGAACTCCCATGGCTCTATAATTAATGCAGAGAAAATGTTGAAGGTGGTATGGCTGTGTTAATGATGGTCACTAGATTTTAAAATGTGAAGAGATGGAGATCTAAGCATTTATAAGACACTCAAGAAATTGGAATGAACAGATTGGAAGAGATTAAAATACTCATTGATTGATTGATATAGGTAGAGGAAGATCATTTTATTTATCCTTGTAGTTTTTGAAGGTTTCACTATATCGGAGTAGTAATTTGTTAATCTTTGATCCTTTCAAATTAGACTCTGAATATTATTTGAGTTGTTTGTTTGTTTGTTTTCAATTTGAGATGAGTTTTACTCTTTTTGCCCAGGCTGGAGTGCAATGGCGCGATCTCGGCTCACAGCAACCTGTGCCTCCCAGGTGCAAGTGATTCTCCTGCCTCAGCCTCCCAAGTAGCTGGGATTACAGGCATGTGCCACCACACCTGGCTAATTTTGTATTTTTTAGTAGAGACAGGGTTTCTCCATGTTGGCCAGGCTGGTCTTGAACTCCTGACCTAAGGTGATCCACCCACCTCGACCTCCCAAAGTACTGGAATTACAGGGGTGAGCCACCGCGCCTGGCTTGAGTTACTTTTTAAGGATTACCAAAGTGAAAATGAAAGGAACAAAAACCAAAAGTCATAGAAAACTCTTTATAATATCTCTCAATAGGCCTTTCCACAGATGAGGAAATTAGCTTTAAAATATTATATGACTAAAGCTGTACCCTAAACAGTAGGTAGGTATTCAAAAGTATTTAAGGTCAAAAACTGTGATCTGATTGGCAACAAAATCATCAAATATAGCCATCTGGATCACTTATTGAAAAAGAAAGTCCTATATTTTTGAACTTTACATTAGATCACTGAATAATTATGTAGGAGCAAAGTTTCATATTATTGAACTATTTAAATTTTAAGAATTATCTCCAGATTCATGTGTGTTTCAGATCTAAGGGTAGAAAGTTATTTTACATAGCCTAAATAACATGTTTATCACTTGCATTTTTCCGGACCCAGATTATAGAAAAGGACAAAACTATCCTTAATTTAAATGTTAGCAACTTCTGTCAAGAAAAGTTTGTGCTTTACAGGACAAATCAACAACAGCAGAAAGTGCTACTCAGGGGGAAGGTTTGTAATCTAATCTTCCTTTGATATTTTAATGGCCTTAATTGTAATCCCTAAAGATAAAATTTTAAAATGTGTGTGTGTGTGTCCATAGCAACTGCTAATAATCTTGATGGGAGAAACAGATTAAGTATCTACATTATAGAAATAATCTTCCTTGGAAACTACATGGCATTTTATCTTATTCCTGAAAAGCTTAACAAACTTACCAGCTTTTTATTTATTTATTTATTTATTTATTTATTTATTCATTCATTTATATTTTTTTGAGATGGAGTTTCACTCTTGTTGCCCAGGCTGAAGTGCAATGGCGCGATCTCGGCTCACCACAACCTCCGCCTCCCAGGTTCAAGCGATTCTCCTGCCTCAGCCTCTTGAGTAACTGGGATTACAGGCACCCACCATCATGCCCAGCTATTTTTTTTTTTTTTTTGGTACTTTGTTGAGATGGGGTTTCACCATGTTAGACAGGCTGGTCTAGAACTCCTGACCTCAGGTGATCCACCTGCCTTGGCCTCCCAAAGTGCTGGGATTACAGGTGTGAGCCACCGTGACTGGCCTTCAGCTTTTTTCAAACCCCAAAAAGATGTGCTTAATTTCTGGAAACTGATTTGTTTCTTATTAGAGGGTGTAGTTGCTAAGCTTTTCTGGGTAAAAGAATCTTTGATAATTTGGGATAAAAAGTGACTCTGTTCCCAAATTAATAAATATGCATTTGAACATTCTCTCACAATTTTGGGGACATTACAAACTGCTATCCCTCAGGCATGTTCATGGACAGATTAAAAAGCCTCTTGTCCGATAGAAATATTGTGTGGTCTTTGGAAAGACTAAAAAATCCAAAATTGTTAATTACAAAGTAAAAAGCTTAGGAAACTTGTATTTTCATCTACAACATCCATAAAGGAGAAGTTCCCAATCTTCAAAGTACTTACAAATTTAAAAAGAAGACAAAGGGAGAAAGAAGTCAAGCCAACTTTAATTTTTTCTAATGATTTACACTAATTTTCTTTTGATGCATCAATTTGAGGGAGAGAAGATCTCAAACTAAAGAAATCTTAGTCATTTGGGAGAAAGCTAAGAAACTGGGAATATAAGATTTTTAAAGAATCCATTACATTTCCCTTTTCTCAGGTATTGACACCTGATTTTATATTTTTAGGAGAATAAGGAAATCCAAATTCTATTCCAAGTTTTCAAATTAAGAAGCCTGTGTTCACACACACAGGTGGCTGAAATCCTTGTCAGGATGGAGGGGACCTAAAGCAATTCAGTAAATTGAGACTTCCTACCTTTATCCAAGAGAGGTGTTAGCTCCAAGACCCAGTTAGTAGAATTATCATTCCATTTGCAAATCCAGGGCTCGTTCTGTCGCTCTCAGTCCTAATAATGCAATTATTCCAATTCAAGGGCTGGTACTGTCACTAGCAGTCCCAATAATGCCATTAAGAAGTGTGACTCCAGGTATTAGTCACATCCTGCCTACCGTAGAAGCCATAGCAGGGTAACTTGAGGATGAAAGCAAGTGATTGAGAAGCTTACCAAATAAATTATATTTTTGTGAATTATAGGTGTGTTCTCTATCATAGCATTTTCTTTCTAGTATTTTAGGGTTTCCAAGTTCAACCCAGATCAGTGCGGGATTGAGAACTTAGTGTTCAGTGGTTCTAGCTGTATATTATGTGTAGGCAGAGAACCAGGACTTAGTTTGATTTTGTTCCTGACTCATCTCTTGCAGACAGCACCTGTTGTTTGTTCACACCAAATTCATCAGGCTTCTAATTAAGCAATTGTTTGTTTTGAAAATCCAGGTGGCCTCAAGAATCAGAGGTGAAAAGGAATGTAAAGCTGTACTTCTCAAAGTGGTCTGAGAGTGGCCTCCATTGCAGTGAGTTGGCTGCTGTTAAAAATATAAATTTTGTGTCCAAACCCCAGACCTAGCTCCTCAGAATTTATAGTAATGGGTTCTGGGCATATGTCTGCTTTGAAAAACTTCCCCAGGTCATTCTTATATAAACTCTGAAGCTTGGGACTTTTACTTTGGGGGGTGTTGTAGATGAAAACACAAGTTTCCTAAGCTTTTTACACATGACTCTTTACAGTTATATTTGTGTCCTTAACTCTAATTGGATAACAGAAAAGTAACAATGCCTGTTTTTGCAGAATAGGATTGTAAATTCCAAATTTTTTTCTCTTTAATGACAGTATGTTTGTCTTGAACACCCTGAGGCTTATATAATCAATAGGTTATCTGCTGGCACATTAATCCAGTGATTTCTATCACAAGTGAGAAAATATCAAGTATAAAATAGAGGGTTTTAGACTTGAACTACCGATTTGGGGCACCCTCACACTTCTGTCTGCATGGTCTTGGGAAAATTGCTCAATCTCTCTAAGCCTTAGTTTCTCTGTATTTATATTCTCTGTATATAAAATAGACATGGTAGTAAGATCTTACTTAGAGTTCATTGTGGGGAGTAAATAAAATTATCCTTTGAAAGCTCTGATAAGCAAGAAATAAATGTTTGCATAATTATGGGTGTTGTTGAAAACACTGTTAGGTTGAAAGATGATACGTGTACTCACCCCTAAGAACTTGCTCCTTGGTTACAATGAAGATTTTCAATTTCCCCTGTTCTGGTAGGCTTCCTGCTATTGTATACTTCTAGATTATGCTCAGAATTTAAAAATGTAAAAAGCTGGTCAAGACTTTTTGAAGGCTTAAAAGCTACAAATGTTATTTTTAATTCCTAAAGAAAATCCCTTTAAAGTACTAATTAAGTATCAGGCGTAAGTATGTAGTTTAGAAGGAATTTACTATAGGCGTTATTAACCATGTCTACTTAAATAATAGGAAACTCCATGTTCAAAAAGGCTTAAAAGACAAGTTTAAAATACTTCTTTGAAATAGTTGTTTTTGGCCGGGCGCGGTGGCTCATGCCTGTAATCCCAGCACTTTGGGAGGCCGAGGCCGGTGGAGCACAAAGTCAGGAGATAGAGACCATCCTGGCTCACACCGTGAAACCCCGTCTCTACTAAAAATACAAAAAAACTAGCCGGGCGTGGTGGCGGGCGCTTGTAGTCACAGCTACTCGGGAGGCTGAGGCAGGAGAATGGTGTGAACCCAGAGGCGGAGCTTGCAGTGAGCTGAGATTGCGCCACTGCACTCCAACCTGGGCGACAAAGCGAGACTCCGTCTCAAAAAAAAAAAAAAAAAGAAAGAAAGAAATAGTTGTTTTCTTTCTTCCCTATTGTAATTTACCCAGTGAAATTAACAGAGTTCTCATCTGGTTTTCAGCACACCGTTGCTTCATCGCATGCCTCCAGCTGAACGATCTAAGGTGCGAGGAGGTCAAACGACCCCTCCAGGTAACACACAGTAAGTCAGAGATTCAGGCCAAATTCAATTTTTGTGCCAGGGCTTTTGACAAGTTTCTAGGAGTGTCTGAGAATAAATGGTTAGCTAAAACTGAGTCTTTACACCTTTGTTTTAGAGCAAAGACAAAGGATACCTTTTTTCTTATTGATGTTTTCATTCAATTCCAATTTCTAAATAAAATAAAAAAATTTCTAAATATAGTAATTCAGACATGACTTATTAACTCTCCTCCAAATAACTGAATTTATACTGCTATCACATTAGAACCCTAGCAGAAGACTTTACCTCTTGGAATTTCTGGCCAATTTGATCTACTTTCGGCTGTCTCTCCTTATTTTGAGCCATCATGTTCACTGTTGCTGCATATTCATTCACCAAAAGTTTATTAAGCATCTATTATAGTCCAGGCACAAGTCTTGTCATTAGCATTTGCAGGACTCTGCACAAGGATACTTATAGTGGCTCATATGCCATATGTCTACATGCCTAATAGTTATAAAACAAGTTGGCGAAATACTTGCTAAAATTAGTTCTTTCTACCTTGACAAAAAACTTTGCAAGGCCAATTTGAAATTTAGAATTCTCAAATGCTTCAGCATACTATGCCAGAACCACAGTGCAAGGAGAACATACTAGCAGCCACCAGCACCTAGGTACCAGTCTCCTGCATCTGGCCCTCAGTCCATCCGTCTTTTTTCTCCACTTATGGCCGCATCCCATAACATGATGGGCTTTGCACACATGCCTTGAATATCCTGCCTTGCACATTGAAGCTCAGCCACAACTCCATCTATCAGGCCCCCTTGCACCATTCTTTGTGGACCCCTGTCCTCCAAACTCTTTAGTCTGATCTGACCTTAAACTTTCCAACCTAATTGCAAACTTTTTTGTTTACAGTACATTATATTAAACAAGTTAGTGCACATTTTCATTACAATACCTCTCAGTCCCAAACTACTCTTTCTGTCTAAACTACTTTTTTCCATCTCTGTCCACTTCAGTATTCTAACTCATCTCTCCGTCTCTTAGCTGTGACAGTACTCCATGACTTTCATATCATAGTCATCATCTTTTATGTGTATGTACATATGTATATCATTTTGCAATTGTGTGTATGTATATATATGTGATATATACATATATGTACACAATCATGTATATGTCAAGTTTGCAATTGGGTTGATGTGTGTATATATATATGTCAAGTTTGCAACATATGTGCATGTGTGTGTGTATGTGTATACACATATACATATATATACACATGCACACATATATATGTACACACGCACATATATTAAAACATATATATATATATGCCATGCATGGTGGCTCATGCCTGTAATCCCAGCACTTCGGGAGGCTGAGGTGGATGGATCACCTGAGGTCAGGAGTTCAAGACCAGCCTGGCCAACATGGCAATACTCTGTCTCTACTAAAAGTACAAAAATTAGCTGGGCATGGTGGCACACACTTGTAATCCCAGCTACTTGGGAGGCTGAGGCGGAAGAATTGCTTGAAACCGGGAGGTGGAGGTTGCAGTGAGTTGAGATCGTGCCACTGCACTCCAACTTGGGTGACAGAGTGAGACTCTGTCTCAAAAACATAAAAAATAAAACAAAAAATACATACACACACACACACACATACGTACATATATATATATTTAGGGACAGGGTTTCACTCTGTTGCCCAGGTTGGAGTGCAGTGGTGTGGTCATAGCTCATTGTAATTCCAAATTCCCACAGAGAGGGCCCTGAGGGGACAGTACTTGTACAGAGAGGAATGGGATATTTGGTGTAACTTTACTTCATTTATTGTATGGTGCCAACCTTTACTAAGTTTTCCCAGCTGGAGATTAGCTTCTCGTCTGCTACTTCCCTCATTCAATTACCAATAAAATCATTTTAATTTTACCTTTAAATATTTTTCAAATCCAATCTCATTTCAAATATCATTCTTTTGTTTCGGTCCTCAGTATTTATAAACAGGTCTTCTGGTCATAAATTCATTTCAAATGAGCCATCAATATGAGGTATGTGAATTGCACAAATCTAAAATGTCATTTTTGTTTCCACAAATATAATTGTATGATAAATAGAATATATGAAACCAGAAGGTAAAAGTAAATCCAATTATAATGGTAGTTACAATGAATATAAATGTGTCAAGCTTACTTGGAAACAAGAGACAGAATTTCATTCTGACTAACACAAATACAACACACTCATGAGTCTTTTTTTTTTTTTTTGCTAAACAGATTTGTTTTAAGCCAAGCAAAAAATAATGAATTAAGAAAAAACTAGTAGAAATTTGGAAATGATAGGTAATATACACCAAGGGAAATCCAGGATAGTAATTTAATATCAGTGTTACCTTATTCTACCACTGTTACTACATAGTAGATGCTTATATGTTTCTTATACTTATTGATTTGTTATTCACTTTGCCAATTAGCAACATCTTTTTTTGTCTCATAGTCATATACAGTCGCAAACTAGTAGTAGTAGAATGAAATAGCAACTAGGATTATAAGACCATATATATAAGAAAACCTAAGTTAATAGCTAAGTATTTTTTAAAACTCTCATAGCTTTTTAGACATTTCCCCTTTTCTGATGTAAGTATGTAGCCCAAAAATTTCCCTCTCAGCACTGTTTTAGCTATATCCCACATATCTTGATATGCTGGGATTTTTGTTTTGTTTAGTATTCATTCAGTTCAGTGTGTTTTTAAGTGTACTTTATTACTTTCTCTTTGACCCATGGATTATTTTAAAATGTAAGTGTTTAATTTCCATATGTGTGGTGACTTTCTGCCCTTTCTGTTACCAATTTCTAGTTTGATTTCATTGTGGCCAGAAAACACATTCTTTATAATTTCAATTCCTTTAAATTTTTTGAGGTTTGTTTTATAAACCATGATATGTCTTTCTAGGTGTTTTTTTTTTTTTTTTTAAACTATGTTGCCCAGGTTGGAGTGCAGTGGCCTGACCTTGGCTCACTGCAACCTCCGCCTCCCAGGTTCAAGTGTTTCTCCTGCCTCAGCTTCCAGGGTAGCTGGGATTATAGGCACGCACCACCATGGCCAACTAATTTTTGTATTTTTAGTAGAGATGGGGGTATTGCCATGTTGGCCAGGCTGGTCTCGAACTCCTGACCTCAGGTGATCCACCCGCCTCAGCCTCCCAAAGTGCTGGGATTACAGGCGCGAGCCACCACCCCTGGCTCTAGGTATATGTTCTGTGGGTACTTGAATGTATTCTGCTCCTACTGGATGGAGTGTTCTATAAATGTTGATTAGAGCCTGTTGGTTAATGATGTTTTTAAGTTCTATTGTTTTGATGTCTTTTAGTTCTATTATTTTGCTGGTTTTTTTCTCTAGTTGTTTTCTCAGTTGTTGAGAGAGATATGTGGAAGTTCTAACTATAATTGTGAATTTGTCTATTTCTCCTTTCAATTCTGCCAGTTTTGCCTTCACAGATTTTACAGTTTTGTTGTTTGATGCATACACATTTAGAATTATTGTTTTCTTGGTACATTGACCTTTTTATTATTATATAATGTACTTCTTGGTGTATGGTAATTTTCATTGCTCTGGAATCTATTTTAGGTAATATTAATACAGTCACTCCTGTTTTCTTTCAATGTTTGCATAGTATATCTTTTTCCATCCTTTTATTTTCAACATGCCTATATCATTATATTTGAAATGAGTTTCTTATAGACTACACATACTTGTGTCATGTTTTTTATTCAAATGTGCTTATCTGTGTCTTTTAATCATTGTATTTAGACCATTTACATTTAATGTTATTATTATATTAGGGCTTTAGCCTGCCGTTTAAATTTTTGTTTTCTGCTTGTTCTCTCTGATTTCCATTTCTATATTTTTTTCCTTGCTTCTGATGGGATGCATAAACATTTTAAAAAATTTCATCTATAATTTTTTTCAGTCTATCTCTTATATATACATATACCTCTTATATAATATATATATTTCATTTTATATACCTAACTTATCACAGACTACTAGTGTTGAGAGTCAATCAACTTGAGTAAAATGTAAAAACCTTACCTCCCTTTAACTCCCTTTAGCCTCCACCTTTTATAATTGTCTTAAAAATTTCTTCTCCATATATTTAGAATCATATCATGTAAGTTGCTACTTTTATTTCCACTATCAAACATAATTTAGAAAACCCAAGCAGAAAAAGAAAATGCATTGCACTTGCTCATACCTTTACTCTTTCTCTTGTTCTTTCTTCCTTCCTAATTTTCTAAGATTCCTTCTTTTATTATTAGTTTTCTATTTAGAGAACATCTTTTGCCCATTCTTTTCGGGTGGGTCTGCTTGGTGACAAATTCTCTAAAATATTTTGTTCTGAATGGACTAAGAGTGCTAATATCTTGTCTAACTTCCTTCTTCTTCTTCTTCTTTTTTTTTTTTTGTCTGTTGAGATGGGGTTTTACTCTGTTGCACAGGCTGTTGCCCAGGCTGGAGCAGTGGCACAATCACAGTCAGTGCAGCTTCAAACTCCTGGGCTCAAAGGATCCTCCCACCTTGGCCCCCTGAGTACTTGAGACTACAGACATGCATCACCACACCTGTCTAATAAAAAGCAACAAAAACAACAAAAAGCAATTTATAGAGACGGGGTCTCACTGCATTGCCTAGGCTGGTTTCAAACTCCTGGGCTCAAGTGATCCTCCCACCTTGGGTTCCCAGAGTGCTGGGATTATGGGCATGAGCCACTGTGCCTGGCCAAAATTCTGATTTTAACTCTTTTGGATAAATGCCCAATAGAAAGATTGTTGAAATACATTAAAGTTTTTTTTTTTTTTTGGCAAAATCTCCATATTACTTTTCACAGTGGCTGCAACATTTTTCATTCCCAACAACAGTGTGCACAGATTCCAATTTCTCCACACCTTTGCGATACTTGTTTTTTGTTGTTTTGATAATAGCCATCCTGACAAGTATGAGATGCTATTGTATAGTTTTGATTTGCATTTCCCTGGAGAATGGTGATGTTGAACATTTTTTTCATATCCTTGTTAGCCTGTGTGTCTTTGGAAAAATGTCTATTCGAGTCCTTAGCTAATATTTTAATTGGCATTTTAGGTTTTTACTGAGTTGTAGAAGTTCTCTCTCTATTTTGAAGATTGACCCGTTATCAGATATTTGGTTTGGAAATATTTTTTCCTGTTCCACAAGTTGCCTTTTCACTGTGTTAGTTTCCTTTGCTATGAAGAAGCTTTTTAGTTTGATGTAATTCTATATGTTTATTATTATTATTTTTACCTGTGCTTTCAGTGCTATATCCATGGTATCCTCAAAACTAAGCTTTTTCTCTAAATTTCCTTCCAGTTTTATAGTTTTGGGTCTTACATTTAAATTTTTAACCCATTTTCAGTATAGTTTTGTGTGTGGTATAAGAGTCCAATTTCTTTCTTATGTATGTGGATATCCAGTTTTCCCAGTACCATTTGCTGAAGAAACTATCTTTTCCCCATTATGTATTTTTAATCCCCTTATTGAAAATCAGTTGACTGTGTTTGTGTGAATTTGTTTCTGAGCTCTTTATTCTGTTCCATTGGTCTATATGTCTGTCTTTATGTCAGTTCTGTTATGTAACTTGGTAATATATTTTGAAATAAGGAAGTGTGATGACTCCAGCTTTGTCCTTCTCCCTCAAGATTGATTTGGCTATTTGTGGTCTTTCATGGTTCCATATGAATTTTAGGATCCTTTTTTTTTCTCTTTCTGTAACTATGCCATTTGGGATTTTGATTGGATTGCATTAAATCTGTAGAACATTTCGGGTAGTATGGGCATTTTAATTATGGTAAGTCTTCCAGTCCAAGAATACAAGATGCCTTCTTATTTGTTTGTTATCTTTTAAATTCATTTCATCAATGTTTTGTAGTTTTCAGTATACAGATTTTTCACCTCTTTAGTTAAGTTTATTCCTAGATATTTTATTCTTTTTTTTTTTTTTTTTTTGAGATAGCATCTAGCTCTGTTGCCCAGGCCTGGAATGCAGTGTGGCATGATCATGGTAGCCTTGACCTCCTGGGCTCAAGCAACTTTCCTGCCCCAGCCTCCCAAGTAGCTGGAACCACAGGGGCACACCACAATTCCCTGCTAATTTAAAAAAAATTTTTTAAGTGGAGACAAGATCTTGCTATGTTGCCCAGACTGGTCTCAAACCCCTGGGTTCAAGTGATCCTCCTGCCTCGGCCTCCCAAAGTCCTGGGATTATAAGCATGAGCCAGTATACCTGGCTATTTTATTTTTTGGTACTATTTGAAATATGATTATTTCCCTTATTTCCTTTTCCTTTTTTTTTTTTTTTTTGTTTTTTGAGATGGAGTCTCACTCTATCGCCTAGGCTGTAGTGCAGTGGCGCGATCTCAACTCACTGCAACCTCCAAGCAATTCTCCTGCCTCAGCCTCCTGAGTAGCCGGGATTACAGGCGCCTGCCACCTCGCCTGGCTAATTTTTTTTTTTTTTTTTTTTTTGTATTTTTAATAGAGATGGGAGTTTCACCATCTTGGCCAGGCTGGTCTTGAACTCCTGACCTCATGATCCACCTACCTTGGCCTCCCGAAGGGCTGGGATTACAGGTGTGAGCCACCGCACCCAGCCCCCTCAATTTCCTTTTCACATAATGCATTGGTAGTATATCGGACAACTGATTTTTTGCTGTTGATTTTGTATCCTGCAACTATATTAAATTTATGTATTAGTTTTAACAGATTTTTTAATGGAGGTTTTAGTTTGTATATATAAGACCATATAATCTGCAAACAGGAACAATTTTACTTCTTCCTTTCTGATTTGTATTTTTTTTTTAAATTTTATTTTAGATTCAGGGGTATATGTGCAGGTTTGTTATACAGGAAAACTCATGTCACAAGGGTTTGTTGTATAAATTATTTTGTCACCCAGATACCAAGCCTGGTACCCCATAGTTATATTATTTTTTCTGGTTTCCTCCTTCCTCCCACCCTCTACCCTCAGGTGGGCCCCAGTGTCCGTTGTTCCCCACTTTGTGTCCATAAATTCTCATCATTTAGCTGCCATTTGTGTCTTTGTTGCCTAGTTGCTCTGGCTCAGACTTGTAGTGCTATTTTAAACAGGAGTGGTAAGAGCAGTCATCCTTGGCTTGTTCCTGATCTCATGATCTTAGAAGAAAAGTTTTCAGTTTTTCACCTGTGAGTATGGTGACAGCTTGGGTTTTTCATAAATGTCCCTTATTAAGTTGAAGTAATTTCCTCCTGGTTCGACTTTGTTGAGACTTATTATTGTGAAAAGGGTGTTGAATTTTGCCAGACATTTGTTCTGAATCTGTTGAGATGATGTGATTGATCTCATGTGGTTTATTTTCTGTATTCTGTTAATGTGGTAAATCACATTAATTGATTTTTGTATGTTGGGCTATCCTTGAATCCCAGGGATAAATCCTACTTTATCATGGTATATAATCTTTTAAATTTGTTTTTGGATTCGGTTTGCTGTGGGTTTTTTTGTTTTTGTTTTTGTTTTTTTGAGACAGAGTCTTACTCTGTCGCTGAGGTTAGAGTGCAGTGGCGTGACTTCGGCTCACTGAAGACGCTGCCTCCCAGGTTCAAGTGATTCTCCTGCCTCAGCCTCCCGAGTAGCTGGGATTGCAGGTGCACGCCAGCACGCCTGGCTAATTTTTGTGTTTTTAGTAGAGACGAGGTTTCGCCATGTTGGCCAGCCTGGCCTCAAGCTCCTGACTTAAGGTATCCCGCTCGCCTCGACCTCCCAAAGTGCGGGGATTACACGCCTGGCTGGTTTGCTATGTTTTGTTGGAGATTTTAGCATCTATATTCATCAGGGATATTTGTCTATAGTTGTTCTTGTTTTTCTTGTGATTCCTTTATGTTTGGTATCAGAGTAATGCCTCACAAAATGACCTTGAAGGTGTTCCCTTCTATTCAATTTTTTCGAAGAGTTTCAGAAGAATTGGCATTAATCTATCTTTAAATATTTGGAATAAATCATCACTGGAGCTGTCCAGCCCTGGGCTTTTAATAAAGAAATAGAGGTCTTAAATAGCACTATAAATTAAATGGACCTAAATGACCTGTATAGAACATTACACCCAATAGCAGCAGAATACACATTCTTCTCATGTGCTCACAGATCTTTCACCAAGATATACTACATGTTAGCTCATAAAACAAGTCTTTATAAATGTAAAAAGACTAAAGTCATATCAAATATCATTTATGAATACAATGGAATGAAACTGGAAATTAATGGAAGAAAGAAAACTTGGCTGGGCACAGTGGCTCACGCCTGTAATCCCAGCACTTTGAGAGGCCAAAGTGGGCGGATCATGAGGTCAGGAGATCGAGGCCATCCTGGCTAACATGGTGAAACCCCGTCTCTACTAAAAATACAGAAAATTAGCCCGGCATGGTCACAGGCGCCTGTAGTCCCAGCTGCTTGGGAGGCTGAGGCAGGAGAATGGCGTGAATCCAGGAGGTGGAGCTTGCAGTGAGTGGAGAATGCACCACTGCACTCCAGCCCAGGTGACAGAGTGCGACTCTGTCTCAAAAAAAAAAAAAAAAAAAAGAAGAAAGAAAACTGGAAGATTTACAAATATGTGTAAATTAAGCAACACAGTCAAATCATTGGGTCAAATAAGAAATCAAAAAGAAAATTAGAAAATATGTTGAGACCCATGAAAAGAAACTACAACTTACCAAAACTTATGGGATACAGCAAAAGGAATACTACTAGAGAAGTTCATAGCAATACATGTCTACATTATAACAGAAGAAAGGTCTCCAATAAATGACCTAACCTTATACCGTAAAAAACTAACAAAAAAAGCTATGGACAAATTAATGCATATATATAACATATATAACGTTATATAATATATATAAAGTTATATATATAAAGTTATATATGTTATATATAATATGTAAAGTTATATGTTATATATTATATATAGTTATATGTGTTATATATAATATATATAAAGTTATGTGTTGTATATAACATATATAAAGTTATATGTTATATATTTATATATAATATACATAACATATGTGTTATATATTTATATATATCAAGTTATATATGTTATATATTTTATACATATTATATATTTTATATTTTATATATAATATATCTGTATATTTTATATATTATATATTATATAATATATTTTATATATATATATATAAAGTTGAAGTTAAAATATGGGGCTGGCGGCGGTGGCTCAGTCCTGTAATCCCAGCACTTTCGGAGGCCAAGGCAGGTAGATATCTTGAGGCCAGGAGTTCAAGACCAGCCTGGCCAACATGAAGAAACCCATCTCTACTAAAAATACAAAATTAGCCAGGTGTGGTGGCACATGCCTGTAATCCCAGCTACTCTTGAGGCTGAGACACAAGAATCGCTTGAACCTGGGAGGTGGAGGTTGCAGTGAGCTGAGACAGTGCCATTGCACTCCATCCTGGGCCTGGGCGACAGAGTGAGACTCTGTCTCAAAAAAATAAATAAATAAAAATAAAATATGGCATTTATCATTATTTTTATAATATTCGAATGGAACTTTTAAAAACCTCGACTGAGAAAGAGAAGAGATATAAGCATCTTCTACATGCTGCTTAAATCTGACTTCCCACTATTAAATATATTTCTTTCAATTAGTTGAACTGGTAAAGTGAAGTTGTCCACTAGAAAGTTTTCATTTTCTACAATAGGACCCAGATCATTATTGACTGAACTCTAAACGGTTTTTGACAGAGAACTGAGAAAAATCCACCTGAAGACAATTTTAGCTTAATAAGTCTCAGTATATTTGCAAGTTAGTTAAAAACATGAATTTTTTTGAGACCTGGTCCTTATTTTGTACACATGCACTCACACAGACACACAGACACACACACACACAAATATGCTTTATAAAACAAAACTATATCCTTGCACCTGCAACTTCTGGGTGGCAGTAACTTGACATTCAAAGCCATGTGATAGAGATGTTAATTTTCTACTCTCTTTGGACACTGGAACAGATGCTGTCTTAAACTTCAAAGGGATTTGACTACTTTTTGAGTTTTATTAATGAACAACAACTTTTCACAGCCTCCTTTTTTGTTTCTTTTTCAGAAAAAAACAACTAACAAAACATACAAAGGAAAAAGACCAATGAGGAATTCATCAGTATTTTCTTTCCGAAGTAATTTTAGGGATACAGAGGAAGTCAAATTCAAAACATTTTATCTTTCCCAGGAAACTGGACTATAGTATATTTATTGCCTTTTAAATCTGATGGTTCATCTTGTGGCTTCTCATTGTGGCAAAGGACCCAACTGGATCATGCTAAGATAGGTTTTGGGAGATAATTTGCTAAAGTGCCTTATAAAAAGAGAACGGAATTGATGATAAACACTTTTGTTTTCTTTTGTGGGTGTTTTCTTTACTAGCTTATCTATTTCTGACTGTTTTGTTTAGTTCACAGATTAATAACACAATTCTTACTGTTTAAAGAGAATAGTTAAAGAAAAATAATAAAAATTCAATAGTTTTGAGTATTCCTTTAGAACAGGTAGGTTCTGAAGAGAAGAAAGTAAACCAAATAATGTTCTGACCCCCCAAACTGAAAATATTTCCAACTCTATTAGAAAATTTTACATGTCTGTAACATTGACTAATTTATTACAGAGAATTTTTTTAAATCAAGATGACTTATTTGTTAATATTGTACTCACAATTGCAAATATCTTCAAGACAAGCAGATAAAGTTTTGGGTTCTAAGTCAGCTAGACATAGATTGAAATATCAGCTCTACTGTTTGATAGCCACATCATTTTTTTATTTTTTCTTTTCTGTTGGAGACAGGGTCTCACTCTGTCACCCAGGCTGTAGTGCAGTGGTGCAGTCGTGGCTTACTGCAACCTCTGCCTCCTGGACTCAAGAGATCCTCTCACCTCAGCCTCCTGAGTAGCTGGGACCATAGACGCACACCACTGCATCCAGCTACTTTTTGTGTTTTTGTAGATACAGGTTTTGCCATGTTGCCCAGGCTGGTCTCGAACTCCTGAGCTCAGCCAGTCCCCCACCTTGGCCTCCCAAAGTGCTGGGATTATAGGCATGAGTCACCACACTCAGTCACTGCTGTGTCATTTTAAACAAGTAACTTAAAATTTCCAGCTTTTGGTTTCTGCTTTTATAAAACGATGTGATAATAATGACCTATCATTCCTTAATCAAAACTATTGGAACTCAGATGTGTTTTGGAATTTAGAAGAAAAACATTTTTATGTACAAACTTTTATTGAGACAATGGTTCAGTATAATTTAGATGTTTATTAAACTCCTATTTATGCATTTTTTAGGCACCATGAATAATGCAAAAATGAATACAAATTGTCTTTGCTGTCTAGGGTAGGCCCCTATTCTGTATAATAGATGCAGATGACTGGAATGAGTTATTCAATTTCATTATAGAGATATACAATTCTGTGGAAGTTCAGAGGGAGAAAATGAATTCTGATGGAGTGGGATAACTCAGGGAAAAGTAGGAAAGAGATGATATTTGGACTTATACCATCTTATGCCATTTTGTTTCTTCAATTTCATTAATTTTTCACATTCCTTTTACTATTCTTTTTAGAATATTTGTCTTTTCTTCTCTCTTTTGTGAAAATTGTAACAGTAGTCCCATTCATGTCATTATAAATTCAAACCCTGGATGGATGGCATTGAAGTATTTGTATCAGCTAAGCCCTACTTCAGGCTAAAAACATTAAACATCACAGTCAGTGGTAATATTAAACTTGAAAGGTTACAAGTGTACCTGATTAACCTTATTATTCTTAATAATTATATATGTTTTCCAATTTAATGGTATCATGAAGATAGCATTATTAAGGTATAGTTTACATACCATAAAATGTATTTGTTTTAAGTTGATCTTTAGTAAATTTACAGATATATAGCTATCAGCACAACCGAGTTATTAAACATTTCCCTCATTCTAAAAAGAGAGAATGTTGACGTTTTTTTGTTTTTTTGTTTGTTTTTGTTTTTTTGTTTTTGAGGCGGAGTCTCGCTCTGTCGCCCAGGCTGGAGTGCAGTGGCGCGATCTCGGCTCACTGCAAGCTCTGCCTCCCGGGTTCACGCCATTCTCCTGCCTCAGCCTCAGAGTAGCTGGGACTACAGGCACCCGCTGCCAGGCGCGGCTAATTTTTTTGTATTTTTAGTAGAGATGGGGTTTCACCATGTTAGCCAGGATGGTCTCAATATCTTGACCTCGTGATCCGCCCACCTCGGCCTCCCAAAGTGCTGGGATTACAGGCGTGAGCCACCACGTCCGACCTGAGAATGTAGAAGTTTTGAAAGATAGAAAGTCACTGAGGTGCAAACACTGTATATTATCTGTATCCGTCCATTCTTACATTGCTGAAAAGAAGTACCTGAGACTGGGTAATTTATAAAGAAAAGAGGTTTAATTGGCTCATGATTCAGCAGGCTATACAGGAAGCATAATGCTGGCATTTGCTTAGCTTCTGAGGAGACCTCAGGAAACTTACAATCATGGTGGAAGGTAAAGTGGGAGCAGCCACATCACACTGCTGGAGCAGAAGCAAGAGAGAGAGGTGGGGAAGTGCTACACATTTTTCAAAACCCAGATCTCATGAGAGCTCACTCATTATCACAAGAACAGCACCAAAAGGATGGTGCTAAGTCATTCATGTGAAACTGCCTCTGTGATCCAGTCACCTCCTACCAGGCCCTCCTACCTCCAACATTGGGGATTACAACTGAACGTGAAATTTCGGTGGGGACACAGATCCAAATCATATAATTATCTAACAATGTAATAATGCATATTAACATTATCAGGTGATTTGGGACAGTATTGCATTATAAAGGATATTGCTGTCATCTGTAATTCCAGCTACTCCAGAAGCTGGGGAGGTAGGAGGATGGCTTGAGACCAGGAGTTCAAGACCAGCCTGGGTAACATGGCAAGACCCTCTCTCTAAGAAAATTTTAAAAAAGAAATTAGTAGGGCATGGTGACCTGCAGCTGTAGTCCCAGCTACTCAGGAAGCTGAGGCAGGAGGATCACTTGAGGCGAGGAGTTTGAGCCAGCAGTTATGATTGTGCCACTGCACTCCAGCCTGGGCAACAGAGCGAGGCTCCTATTTCTAAAGAAAGACAACCAAATATATCATTAATAATATTTCTATAGTGAATCAGATAAATATTCACACTAAATGGAATAAAGTATGTCTACAAATAGCTTTATGTCAATCAAGGCAGATTTTGCCTCTAGGGGAGTTCAAGTCATCCAATGAATTTTGAAGTACTTTTGGTGTTTGGAGCTTCTTTGATTTTGAAATTGCACCTAAGGTATCGTGGACCTGTAATATTCATATTAAAATCATTGTGACAGTTAAGTGCTTAGCACAGTGCTGCATACATAGCAGGCTCAATCTCCCTGTATGTATGTATATGTTTGTAATTAATTAAACCACCATATTGGAGAGCATGTGGTATAGTTTCAAAAGCACTATCTGTGTGGTGAGGAGACTAAGTTCCAGGACCTGCTGTCTTATAAACTGGCGTGAAATATCAGGGTAAGATGAAAGCTAACATTTAATACTTATGAATGAATCAGCACTTTGCATGTGTTAGTTTAATCTTTATATGAAGATCATATGCCATAGATATGCATTATTATTCCCATTTTATAGATAACGAAACAGAGGCACAGAAAGTTTAAACAACTTGCCTAAAATCATAGAGCAAGTGATGGAGGAGAAACTCCAGCCTAGGCATTCTGATTCCAGAGCCCATCTCTAAAATGCCAGGCTCTATTTACTAAGGCCTATTAACATCGCTGAAATTCTCTGAGCCCTGGTCTTCTAACTCTTGAAATAAAGAGGTAACAAAAATGCTGATTTTAATTTACTTAATGCTACAAACTCATAGGGTTCTGGAACTGAAAGGGATCACATGGCATGTGTAGTCCAAATTAACATTTTAGACGAAACTAAGGTCTAAATATTAAGCAGCCTCCTCATGGTGACACAATTAATGAACAACCTAAATCCTAGGTCCTCCAGTTTCTTGGAAGACAATCTTTACTGAATCTCCGAAACATCATCTAATAAGGACATGCATATTAACATGGTCAGATACAATAGTCCTGCTTTCATGTTTAGAAAATAAATAATGAGGCCAGTTGCGGTGGCTCACACCTGTAATCCCAGCACCTTAGGAGGCCGAGGCAGGCGGATCAGCTGAGGTCAGGAGTTCGAGACCAGCCTGGCCAACATGGTGAAACCCCGACTCTACTAAAAATACAAAAATTAGCCAGGCATGGTGGCAAACACCTGTAATACCAGCTACCAGGAGGCTAAGGCATGAGAATTGCTTGAACCCTGGAGGCAGAGGTTGCAGTTAGTTGAGCTTGCACCACTGCACTCCAGTCTGGTTGACAGAGTGAGACTCTGTTTCAAAAAAATAAAAAATAAAGAGCACATTAACCTCTATACTAATAGAGGCATATTGTAGATGGAAGTAGGTATAGAATAGATATAGTTGATATATAGTAGATGAAGGTCTAGAGTGCAGGAGGTATGGAGTAGTATATAGTAGGTAGAGAGAGAGTAGGTTCAGAGTAGATAATACAGAAATATTAAGAGAGTGCAGTGGAGACACTGAGACAGGGTCATTCATCCTTCTGAAAGTGTGTGGGGCAAATAGAAAACACAGAGAGGAAGTAACTTTTGAACTCTTGAAAAATAAATAGAAGTGGCTTTGAAGACAAAGAAGCAGATCAATCGAGACAGTGAAAACTGGTTGTTCAAGTTGCAGATCCAGGATAGCCAGCTCAAAGCCACTGTCCACCCTCCTGGTTGGTAACCTTTAGGCCACCTAAGCGCCAAGCTGCAAGTTTATGTGATCAATGTAAGACTCCAAACTCCATTTGGGAATTAGAATCGTTAGCCTTTTAAGTGTCAAAATTAATAGAATGTTTTGGTTAACTGCAGTTTCAGAAACATAACAATTTTTATTTGCTTTGAGTGGCCAACTTCCTGCCATCAGTAGTTAGAAGGTATTTTTTAATTCTTCCAGCTTTTTTGGTTTCTTCTAAATAAAGGAGGAGAAAGGATGGCACCCATTTCTTTACATCAAGAAAAGAGTGGAAACTTAACATATTTTTTAGCAATAAAAAGAAATGTTTATTGAGTATTTGTAGGAATCAGTCACTGTGCTAAACCTTTTATGTGCATTTTCTTTTTTTTTTTTTTTTTTTTTTTTGAGACTGAGTCTCACTCTGTCACCAAGCTGGAGTGCAGTGGCATGATCTCATCTCACTGCAACCTCCGCTTCCTGGGTTCAAGCGATTCCCCCGCCTCAGCCTCCCGAGAGCTGGGACTACAGGCATGCACGCCTGGATAATTTTTTGTATTTTGAGACACCTGAGAATGTCTCAATCACCTGAGGATTGTCTCAATCTCCTATCCTCGTGATCTGCTCGCCTTGGCCTCCCAAAGTGCTGGGATTACAGGCGTGAGCCACTGCACCAGGCCTCCTTTTCAATTTTAATTCTCATGTCCACTTTATGAGAGAGGTACCAATAATATCCCAGTTAATTGGGAAGCACAGAGAGACTGAGAATACGTTCAGTTGTGTAACCCTGAGAGGTTGCTTAATTTTTAGACCTCGAAGGAGGCACAGACTCATGCAGTGCACTAGCTGATATGGTTCAGCTGTGTCCTCACCCAACTCTCACCTTGAATTGTAAAAATCCCCACATGGCAAGGAAGCAGCCAGGTGGAGATAATTGAATCAGAGGGGTGGTTTCCCCCATACTGCTCTGCTGGTAGTGAGTAAGTCTCACGAGATCTGAGGCTTTTATAAGTGGGAGTTCCTTATACACGCTCTCTTGCCTGCCACTATGTGAGACATGACTTTGCCCCTCATTTACCTTCTACATGTTTGTGAGGCCTCCCCAGCCATGTGGAAATGTGAGTCTGTTAAACCTCTTCCCTTTATAAATTACCTAGTCTTAGGTATGTCTTTATTAGAAGTGTAAGAACAGACTAATACACTGGTCTTCAAAACATGGGGCATTTTCAAAATGTGATAAGTTCATTTACAATTATTCACACAATGTTAATATGGCTCATTATTTTCTCATTGTAACAATTATTTTATGTCAATTGAGGTATTATTTCAAAATACTACTTTATATGGAATAAGAGTGTTTACTTTCAAGACATTAAAAATCAGAAAGAAGTCCATGTGCTTTTAAAAAAACATTAAAATATAATACCAATGTGCCTGGAGTTATGTTTTGCTCTGTTTTGTTTTGAGACAGAATGTCGCTTTGTCACTTGGGCTGGAGTGCAGTGGTACTATATCAGCTCACTGCAACCTCTTCCTCCTGAGTTCAAGGGATCCGTGCCTCAGTTTCCTGAGTAGCTGGGATTACACCTGCATACCACCACACCCTGCTAATTTTTGTATTTTTCCTAGAGACGGGGTTTCATCATGTTGGCCAGGCTGGTCTTGAATTGCCCGCCTTGGCCTCCCAAAGTGCTGGGATTACAGGTGTGAGCCACTTCACCCAGCCCACATGGAGATATTTTAATTGTGCAAATATTTTTTAGAAATGTAATGAGAGGGCCGGGCATGGTGGTTCACACCTATAATCCCAGCACTTTGGGAGGCCGAGGTGGGTGGATCACCAGGTCAGGAGTTTGAGACTACCAACCTGGCCAACATGGTGAAACCCCGTCTCTACTAAAAATACAAAAATTAGCTAGGCATGGTGGTGGGTGCCTGTAATCCAAGCTACTCGGGAGGCTGAGGCAGAGTAATCGCTTGAACCCAGGAGACAGAGCTTGCAGGGAGCCGAGATTGCGCCACTGCACTCCAGCCTGGGTGACAGTGAGACTCCGTCTCGGGGGAAAAAAAAAAAGAAAAAGAAATGGGAGGCTCTTTTCTCTAAGATTTTTTTAAATCATTAAACATTTTATTTTAAGTATTACTTTTACAAAAGAGTTATATTAAAAGGTTTTTTTTAAAAAAAGTTCTTTAAAACTTTTAAGTGCACATAAACTAAAGCACATGTGAACAACACAGACTTATTTCCATTCTGCTTGCTTTCAAATCCATACTTATGGAAAGGGCTAAGCTCTCCCAGAAGATGCTTTCAGAATTAAAGGCATCCATAAAATTAGGGGAGTTCATGCATATTCCAGGCAGCTTGTTAATTACACCAAAACTTGTGTTCAGTTCATCAGCTCCTAAAAAAGAATAGAGACTTTACAAGGTGAGGTGGAATCTTAGTACTGATTTGCATGTCTCTACAATACTGCTTTTAAATCCCTTTATAATCACTCTTAAGTCAGCCCCACCCCATTCAATCCTATTTATTGTTTTAATTACGAATTTCTAGAAACGAAACTGACAATACACTTCCAGTAAGATGTAATCAGAGTAAATTGTCAAATTAACAAGGCAATGAGACACAGCAGAGGCAAATGATTTCACAAACTGCTGTCAATTCCAACTAAATCAATCCAATGTATCCAATGGAATGGAACAGAGGCCTGCTGTGTTCTCTACTCTGGGAGATAAACAATGAAGATGACTTGGCTGGCAGGAAGTCTCTAATCTAATAGAGATAAGCCATAGAAGCCAGCCAAGTAGTTATGTTCAGTGCTGCCAGGGAGGTGTGAGCAGGTTGTCACAGAATAGTGGAAGTTGGGGAGATGGGGAGACTTGCGTATTTTGAAGGGAGAGAAGGGGACTGTGGGAGGCAGGTGGCTGGAGAATCCAGGAAGACACGATGATGATCTTTGTATTCAGTTTGAATCTTGAAAGGAAGATAGGATTTCTGAAAGTTGAAAAGGAAGTGGCATTCAAAATGAAATAAAGTGCCTCTGCAAACGCATTGTTATAACAGGAAAGTGTGGTTTGCCTGGGGTGCCCTTTTGTAAAGGGTCAGAGGAGGGAGCTGTCCATCTAACCCTCTTTGTAAAAGCCTTGAGCTAGCTGTTCATCTAATCCTTGATCTAGAGGGTAAGTAATATCAAATTACCTGTGCATTTTCTGCCAATTATGTGTGATACTTTAATAGTTATTTAGTTATAATGACTATAAATATGTAAAATTTTTACATATGCAACCTGCTAAGCATTTTGTATTTTATTTAAAAAAAAATGTGACTGGGCATGGTGGCTCATGCCTTTAATCCCAGCACTTTGGGAGGCCGAAGTGGGAGGATCACTTGAGCCAGGAGTTCGAGACCAGCCTGGGCAACACAATGAGACCTATCTCTACAAAAAATTTAAAAATTAGCCAGGCATGGTGGCATGTGCCTGTAGCCCCAGGTAATTTTGAGGCTGAGGTTGGAGGATTAGTTGAGCCTGGGAGCTAGTGGCTGCAATGAGTAGTGATCATGCCACTACACTCCAGCCTGGGTGACAGAGTAAGACCCCATCTCAAAAAAAGAAAAAAAGTAAGAAAGAAAGAAAAAAAACTACACACATAAAATTTCAACAAATTGAATTTAAAGATCTAGTTGGCCTTTGTTAGCTATTTATGCACTGGGCAGCATTTCATCTAAAGATTTAGATAAGGAACTCCTATGGCCATGGCAGAATGGTTGGTTTTTATCAGATAGCTTGAGCAGGAATAAAGAAATGCATAATACAAAGAGCAGATTGGCTGACATCAGGTTGTTTCTGGTAATTTTCCTTATTAGTGTTAAAGCAGAGGGGATTTCCTCATTCATACTGGCTAAAACTGGCCTGTGTGGGAATTTGACTATGATCTGTCTCCTGATTTCTCAGAAGATCAGATAAACAATGTGGTTTTGGTTTGGTGATGTGGAATCTTAGCATAAGTGGCTCCATTTTGATTTTGTCCGTTCTTTTGGGGCTTAGCCCAAAATAATGACCTCCCATAAATTTCAGTTCACAATCCTCAACACAGCAGGGAGGAAAGTTCCATCTTTATCTCTATTTTCCACATAAGGAAGTAGAGATGAAAAAGGTTAAGTAACTTGTCTGAAGTTCAAAGGTAGCAAGAAGATTTCAGATTCTAAAGTCACATGCCTAACTTTTGATACGCACTGAATGCCTATTAAATGTCTGGCTTTTTGCTCAACAGTGGAATTATGTAAATGACTAAGACTGACAGTCTGTCCTCTCTGGGATCTTTTCTTGCGTACCTAATGATTTAGCAGCTTAGTTCAGGTGGTGTAATAAAGAGAAATAAAACCAGTAACAAAAAGCCAGTAATAAAAGGAATCTTACTGTTTGCTAATTACAACTGATTAAGTAGTTAAAAAGGAGAGGGGGGAAAAAACCTGCCTGGAAAGACAGCAGAGAAAAGAGAGGTAAAAATATCTGTGTGTCTATGATAGGATGAGTTAACCAGAGTAATGGTAATGTAGTGTTTATGATAGGACATCCTGGGGAATAAAGAATAATCATATGTATTAAATACCTGATACACTGAAAGCTACATGTTATAACATGTATTAGTTTTTGTAATTCTCATGACAAACATATGAAATGGGCATATAATGGTCCTATTTTATAAATATGAAGAACATGAGGTGGGTATATAATGATTCTATTTTATAAATAAGAAAAATATAAGGTTTGATTGGTAATTTGTGACCAAATATAAAACAGTAAAATCTGTCATGATCGTGTCTCTTCCCTCCCTTTAACTAGCAAACTTAGTTCAAACTTTCTGCTGCAGATTAGAAATAAGTATTTGAAACCATGGCAACCCCAGAAACATTTAGAACACAATAAATGTATGTGGGATGCAAGTGTATCCAAGAACACAGTGTAATTCAGGACAAGAAGGCTTGAGCAGCATTTCGTTGGAGGATTCAAGAGCTTAAGTGAAGGCTTGAATACGAGCTCCCAGGTAGACAAGCTAGGGTTTCTTCAAAAATGGAAAAAACAGTTTCTCTGTAAAGTTGGCAATCTATAGAGAAAGGATTCAGCGAGTTACCCTCTCAACTTCAATTTGGCAATTTGTCTTTCTGGTGCTTAACAACAACAACAACAATTACTATTTATTGAGCACAAACAGGGCGAAACGCTATGTTGACTTCTTTTCATACCTCATCTGGAATCCTTTCAATTCAGGTGAGAATTATCTTCTGTTTTGTAGGTGAAAAAGCTGTGACTCAGAGGCTTTATGTGGCTTGCCCAATTTGCTAAAGGTTAATAGAGCCAAGATTAAAGTCATATTTTTTCTTCTATCAGACCATCTTATATTCATCTGATTCTTATTTCGTCTTACCATGAGAAACTAATGGACCATGCTGAGCTGATGTGATTCCAGTCAAAAGCAGATAAACTGTGTGTCAGTTGACATGTAGCCTTGTTTATGCTAAAAGTGGCAATAAATAGCTGGGTTTCCTGAGGTACTGAAATTAGTGTTAGATCTCTGTCCTTCTCCATTAGCGATTTGTATTGGGACTAGATTTTAAACATTTCTCTGTGTCCTGATTTCATCATCTGTAACACAAGAATGTTGGATTAGAAATCTAAAATCCGTGACAGCTCTGTGATGGTTTGACGGTTAGCTTCTGTCTTCTGTTTCCTACAGGACTCAACACCTCAACAGCCTAGGTGTTACGGATTTTAAGTTCTGGGCTGGTGATTTTTGGAGACCTACCTAAAGAAAAGAGTATCTTCTGTTCTTAAGGGCAGCTTGTCTCTTTCCTCTCTCAAGATGTTGTGCTTTAAGTGTTTCTCATGCTGCAGAGATGAATGAGCAACTCCTAGTTATCTTTAGGTTACCTGACTTTGTGAGCTTATCAGTTTGTCCTGTTTGATAGTTCCACTGTCCTAAACAGTAAGTTGGACTTCGTGGCTTTGTAGCTTCCTCACAAATCATCACATTTGAAAACCGGAAATATAATAGAAAAAAATTATCTCTTATTCCCAAGAGACAAGAAAAAGCTCTAAGAAGCTTGCTTGTTGAAAAGCACTTAAGAACACATTTTAGGGATCCTCAGAAATCCACATTCCAGCCTGACTCCCCACGTCTACCAAGCAGAATCTGAAGGAGTTCAGTCTGCTTTCTCTCCTCCACACTCAACTGATAATGCAGAAATGTCGGAGTTGAAGCAGCTGGTGGCATGCCTCTATCAAGCTGTCTCGGAATTAGAAAGTGGGAAGAAGCATTTCAGAGAGTCAAGATATAATCTAAGGTTCAAACTGAACCAGGTCTCCAGCCAGATCCAGACTTGGTCAGTATTTGAACATGGCAGCCAAGTTCCCATCAGCTTCGCTATAATTAACATGTGTATAGAGAATCATTTCTTAGTCACAGAAAATGAAACAAAATAGGAAGTTAACTAGCTGTTAGAGCTTGGATTTCATTTCTGGGTAAATCAGTAGTCATCTCAAAGATTCTTTTTGTGTATAATCTGAAACCAGCTAAAAGAAATGGGATGAAATAAGAGAAGGTCTGTTAGCAGCTGCTCTTAAATTTCCCCGTGTTGTCAGGACTTGTCTTAGTTTGGGTTTTGAACTCTTTTAACTAGTGGTTGCCATTTTCAACTTTAGATAACCCCATAAATCTGGAAATAGTTAATGTGATTCATCTGGGAATCAGTTATTATAATGACCTGTGTCCAAATGTTGGTTTTATAGTCATACCTATTCCAAGAGCTGTGTTCTGTGAAAGGATGGCAAGTCATGGTTTCTGCAAACCTGAGTCACTATTTCTACCCACATAAAGCCTATGATTTCACCTGAGTTTGAATTTGGCTTTTCTTTAAGGCTCCAGGCTAAGTTAGGACTGCTGGGGTGGAGATTAGGGTTACAGTGGGGGAGGAAGGACTTTTGCTCATTGAGATGAGTAAAAAGTGGATCAACCATTAGTAAGAAGACATTTTAATTGTTACAAGGTTACAAATGTTTCCAAGAATTATTTTTGTAAGCTCCCTTTGTGATATGAAACCTGAGGCAATTTTTTTCCCTGAAGATAAGACAGTAAGAGTTTTAGCAAAGCTGACATACCTTCTCCTCTTCTTCAAAAACTTCATCACCTTCATCTCAGTTCATCAAAAATAAGTTGAGGGTCTGTTTTGTAAAAAGCTCCCCTCTGAGAGGTTATAGATATGAAGAGGATATAGTGCCTGCTCTCAGGGCTCACGGTCTTGTGGGGAAGACAGACATGTATACATGTAATTCTCAGAGTGAACTAGGACGAGTGCAGAAATCATATCCTCTTGGAATCCTTCTCTGGCTTCCCAAATGTGAGTTTTTGACCCCATAACACTATGCTTGTGGCCAAGAATGCCTATTGCCAATGGGTATCCATTCTTACCCTTTTTTAAGAACCAGAACTTCAATTTTATTTGTGGTCACTTTGTACATACTACAGTAATACATCTGCCAGTATCTTTTGCAACTAGATGTGGCCATGTGACTAATTTTTGGCCAATAAAATGTGAGTGTAAGTACTGTATGGGAGCCACCAAAGGGACCTGGCTCAGCGAGGAGGACTACCCCTTTTGTGTTCCTCCTTGTGATGGCCTATCCTGTAAGATGTGTTGGCTAGGTATCCACGAGCTATTATAGCTTGGACTATGAGATGACCTTAAGCATGGAAGCCATGTGTTGAGGATATCAGAGCAGAAAAACAGGAATGTCATCTGTAACACAGAATGTTGGATTAGAAATCTAAAGTCCATCATAGCTCTGTGATGCTTTGACTCTTAGCTTCTATCTTCTATGTCCTATGGGACTAAACACCTCAACAGCCTGTGTTATGGATTCCTGAGAACTTAGTGGAGATGCCCTATCAGACCAGAACTATTCTACTGGCAATAATTTTTTACATGGAGAGAGAAATGTATTTATATGTTTTATAAGCTATGTTGGGTTTTCTTTTCAATGCAGCTATGAACCCCAAATATCTGACAGATTCCAATCAGTTTAGGAAGTTTATTTTGCCAGGGTTAAGGATGGGCCCATGACAGAGCTTCAGGTGGTCCTGATGACATGTGTCCAACATGGTTGGGGCACAGCTTGGTTTTATACATTTTAGGGAGACATGAGACATCAATAAATATGGGTAAAATGTACATTGGTTCTGTCTGGAAAGGCAAGACAACTCGAGGCGGGGAGGAGGCTTCCAGGTCATAGGTAAATGAGTGACAAATAGTTGCGTTCTTTGGAGTTTCTGATTAGCTTTTCTAAAGGAAGCAATCAGATGTGCATTTATCTCAGCAGAAGGATGATGAGAGTTCTGTCTGTCCTCTCTCTGTCTGCAAGAAATTTCCTTGTGGTCAAATTGTGAGAAAGGTATGTGGCTATCTTTATTAGGCACAGAATGGGAGGCAGGTTTGCCCTAAGCAGGTCCCAGCTTGACTTTTCCTCTTCATTTAGTGATTTTGAGATCCTGAGATTTATTTTCCACTCACATGGCCAAACCTAATCATAACTCATACCTCTGACATAAAACTTAAGACACTGTATTTGCTTATTTGTTTTTCTAATTCTCCACATAGAAGGACTTTATTTTACATTTATTTATTTATTTTCAGACAAAGTCTCACTCTTTTGCCCAGGCTGCAGTGCAGTGGCATGATCTCAGCTCACTGCAACCTCCACCTCCCGGTTTCAAACAATTCTCATGCCTCAGTCTCCCCAGTAGCTGCATCACCATGTCCAGCTAATTTTTTATATTTTTAGAAGAGACGGGGTTTTACCATGTTGCCCAGACGGGTCTCAAACCCCTGAGCTGAGGCAATTCACCTACCTGGGCCTCCCAAAGTGCTAAGATTACAGGCATGAACCACCGCGCCCAGCTGGGACTTCAATCTCATTCAAAGAATAGGCCTTATTTTTTTAGTCCTCTTTGTGAAGGTTTATAGATTAAATTAGCATGTACAAGAGTTCACTCTGAAAGTATAGTGGGTGAACAGGGCCAGGAAAGATGATCTTCAAAATTGGGAGGACCGTGTTATGTACAGAACATTATCTGAATGGGGACTTGAAGGGTACACTGGATTGTAGGAAGTCGCAGGCAGAAGGCTAAGGACTCCTAAAAGGAAGAAACTGCACCAACAGTGGCTGAGAGGCAGGGTCAAGTAATCAGTTAAATTTGAGGAATAAAGAATGATAAGAACTGGCTTTAAGAGAGTATGTAAATTATTTATTAATTTGCTCTCAGCTTGATTCCCTTTATTCTGTTCTCTGCTACATATTTTAGGGAAGTTTGGATCCTGTAAGCTGTATTTTCAAAGTGCTTTTTCTGGAAAGCACCAGAAAAAGATTGAAAGTCAGAAGGAGGAAATAAGAAACTCTCCTCTTTATTCTGGTTTCTGGCCACAACTCTTATAGTAGTGGCAGTGGCAAAGCAAACAGTGGTGAAAGAGTTGGTGCACGCAACAGAGGTGAAGGTGCCCCTGCAGAGGCAGTGCCACCGTGGTGGTGACTCCAGTGGCAGCAGCAGCCAGAGAGAAAGATTCTGGGTCCCCACTCTGGAAGCTCAGAAAAAAAACAAGAGGCCGGGTGCAGTGGCTCACGCCTGTAATCCCAGCACTTTGGGAGGCCAAGGAGGGCGGATCACGAGGTCAGGAGATCGAGATTATCCTGGCTCACATGGTGAAACCCCGTCTGGACTAAAAACACACAAAAAATAGCCGGGTGCGGTGGCTCACGCTTGTAGTCCCAGCTACTCTGGAGGCTGAGGCAGGAGAATGGGGTGAACCCGGGAGGCGGAGCTTGCAGTGAGCTGAGATCCGGCCACTGCACTCCAGCCTGGGCGACAGAGCGAGACTCAGTCTAAAAAAAAAAAAGCAGACTCAGCAGCCCAGAGCCCTTTGGCTCTGGGTTATGTACTTTTTGTGCAGCCAGGGTAGTAGCACTTTCACCAAAAGTCTAACTTATGAGTGCCCTAACCTTTTTTGCTTTTCTTTCTTTTTTTGAGACAGGGTCTTACTCTGTCACCCAGGCTGCAGTGCAATGGTGCAGACATGGCTCTCTGCAGCCTCCCTCTCCTGGCTCAAGCAAACCTCCCACCGCAGGCTCCAAAGTAGCTGGGACTACAGTGTGTGCCACCATGCCCAACTCACTTTTATTTCATCTTATTTATTTATTTTTAGTAGAAATAGAGTCTCCCTATGTTGCCCAGTCTGGTCTCAAATTCCCAGGCTCAAGCCATCCTTCTGCCTTGGCCTCCCAAAGTGCTGGAATTACAGGAGTGAGCCACTGTGCCTGGCCATTTCTTCACTTTTAAAAATGGAGTTTATGATGACTGAGATCCTTAGTTTTAACGTAATCAACTTTATCGTTCTTTTACCCTTCAATAAAAGTCTTTTGATAATTTTTTGTGAAATAATTTTCTACACCAAGATGGTAAAGATAGTCTTCCATATTTCTTTCTAAAAGTTTTATAGGACTGTCTTTTACATTTGGCAATAAGTTATGAACGTTGATTAAATTGATTTTAGTTAAATTCAAAATTGATTTTTTGATTGGATGAGATAGGAATTCAATGTCATTTTCAGCCATATAAGTTTAAACTTGCTCCAGTATACTTACTAAAAAGTCTTTTCTTTCCCATGATTCTATAATTTCATCTCTGTCATATATTTAGTATCCATACATGTATGGGTTTACTTTTGAATTATCTGTTCTACTTGATATTCTTTATCTGTGCTAATACCACACAATCTTAAATATCATAGTTTTATAATAAGTCTTGTGTATTAGAGCTTTCCAGAGAAATAGAAGCAACTGTGTGTGTGTGTGTGTATCGAGAGATTTTAAGAAATTGTGAGAGCTGACAAGTTTAAAATATGCAGGGCAGGCTAGAGATTCACGATCCTGGGAAGAGCTGATGCAGCAGTCTCAAGTAGGAAGGCAGTCTGAAGGCAGAATTTCTTCTTCCTTGGGAGTCCTCAGTCCTTTTAACTTAAGGCCTTCAACTGATTAGATGAGGTTTACAAACATTATGGAGAGTAATCTGCTTCATTCAAAGTCTACAAATGTAAATGTTAATAATGTCTAAGAAAATACCTTCACAACAAAATCGAGACTCATGTTTCTTTGACCAATCATCTGGGCACCACAGCCAAACCAAGCTGATACAAAATTAACCATCACAATCAATCTGTGGTAGAAAATTCTCCTCACATTGTTCTTCTTCTTTGAGAATCTTGGCTACCCTTAAACTTTTACATGTTCATAAATAATTTAAAATCAACTTGCCAATCCCAGAAAATACCTTAGAAATATTTTGGAAGAGATTGTCCTGAATCTGTAGTTCAATTCAGATTTATTGAAAAGCAGATGTGGGATACAAGAGGACAAGGGGAGTCAAGTAGGACTTTAACGTGTTTATCCTGAGCAAGTGAAAGGTTTAGGAAAGAAGACCTAGAGTTTTGTTCTGAACATACTGAGTTTCAGTGAGACATATAAATTTGGAAGTTGTTAGCAAAAAATGGCAGTGAAAGTCAGTCATGAAATTGGATGGGATCTTCCAGAAATGGATGCAGTAGGGATAGGATTAAGCCTTCAGCATTCAATATTTAGAGATCTGCAAGATAAGGAGGACCTAAAAAAAGAAAACCAAGAACAGTTACTGAGTTAAGAAAACCAAGAAAGTGTGATTTCCTAAAAAGCTGTGCTAGAAAAATATTTCAAAGAGGGGAGAGTGACCATTGATCCAAAGCCTACTGATAAATCAAAGAGGCTAAATACAACATCATTGATTAGGTTCAGGGCAGTGCAGATCATTGCATATTTTGGTCACGTGGTTGGGGCTGTATCATCTGACTAGAGTGAATTTTAGGAAAGGTGGATTGAAGGGAATTATAGACTACATTTTCTATAAATTTTACACTATAAAATCACAAAGTGGTACTTCAGGAGATAGCAATATCCTGGAAGAATGGTTGTTTTGATATTTGTTTAGATGAAAAAAAATTACTTTATATTTCTAGACAGACAATAGCTGATAATTCATGAGAGAGGGAAGAATTGATAAAGCATGTCTCCAGGTAGTCTTGTAGCTTCTAATATTTGCCCTATTTATTTTACTTTCATAAAGGAATTTTTATAGCAATAGCTTTCTATGTAATTTATTATCTGCAATTACACTGTAAACTCTTTGTAGGCACAAATGAGGATTGAACTTTATGCTTGGTGGTCAGTAATAGGAGTTTGTAGTTGATTGATTACTATCATAAAGTGTTAATGATTATGGGATGCCTAATGAATTAATGGCTCCCAAGGGCTTTGTAAAGCTGAAGCTAGGAGCAGGGCTAACTTATTCTTAAACACGAAGGGATGGCGCTTTTTTTTTTTTTGAGACGGGGTCTCATTCTGTCACCCAGACTGGAGTGCAATGGCATGATCTCGGCTGCAACCTCCACCTCCCAGGCTCAAGTGATTCTCCTGCCTCAGCCTCCCGAGTAGCCAGGACTACAGGCGAGCTACCACCCGGCTAAATTTTGTATTTTAATAGAGATGGGGGTTCACCATGTTGGCCAGGCTGGTCTTGAACTCCTGATCTCAAATGCTCCACTCGCCCCAGCCTCCCAAAGTGCTGGGATTACAGGCATGAGTCACCCAGCCTGGCCCAAAGGGATAGCTCTCTAATGATGGGATTTTAGAAACCTGTAGCAAGGGATTAGGAGAATAGGACAGGAATTCATCCTAGTCTTTACCATACATTCTGACTAAAATAACATGTTTCCTGTCATTAATTCAAATAACTACTAAGTACCCTTGTGAATCATTGAATGATAAAACTTCGCATTGCTATTCATGAGCATAAATAAGCAGGCATGCAGTATACCAGAGCTTCAGTGACAGATTTGTCAAGCCTACTTGCACATTAAGAAAGCAACATCCACACCTCTATGCCCTGAGATGATTCATTTCCTAAACAAAGTTGCCCTGATATGCTTTCTTGAAGAACAGAGCTTTGTCACTGACTTACAATTGGAGAGGTAGGCCCTGGGTAGTCAGAAATTCCTTCAGTTTACCCATGACTAAAGGAGAGGTCATGATAGTAGCAAGGCTCTCTTCCACTCCCTTCTGAAATAAATTTTCTTCTTACGGGGTCTCCATTAATTGAGAACTGACACATTCAATCTAAAAATAATCTGAGTAAAACCATCATCTAGTCACTTTCCTTTGAGACTCATTTTTTTTTTTTTTCTTCCTCATCCACATCCTACCTGTAAGGTAACAACCATCTTTAAACAGTCTGTTTTGCAGCTTGTTAGGAAACAAAGTGAAATATTGCTAAGGCAGAAGGGAAAGTTAAAAACTAAAAAGAAAGTCTAAGATTTTGTGAAAATGTACACATTTCATTTCTGCTCTAAACATGAAATGTCCTGTGACAATATTCTGTGTAGGATATTGAGCCATGTACTGTGGAGTGCTTCAGACATTATTTCTTCCAAGGTTTATTTAATAAGCATGTCTTGATTACCTACTTTTATGAGTTTATGCATGGGTGAATAAATATTTGCCTTCCTTTTCCCACCGCCATTGCCTCAACGGAAATGCTGATAACTGCTCCTGTGATTGAGAGTAGTAACCATTCAATTAAACTTCCTTCTTTAAATCCAGTGCCATTCACACGGATTTGCTGGCATGACCTACAAAAGAATTTTGGAAAAACTTTGTTATCCCTTCTTAAATTTCTAAACTGACACCTAGACATTTTCATTTTAAGTTTGTATAATTGCAAAACATGTAATATCTCACCTTATAAAATGGACATTAAAGATTGTTATATTGCTTTAAAGAATACCTTACGGAGGCCAGGCGTGGTTGCTCATGCCTGTATTCCTAGCACTTTGGGAGGCCGAGTTGGGCGGATTGCCTGAGCTCAGGAGTTCAAGACCAGCCTGGACAACATGGCGAAACCCCATCTCTACTACAAATACAAAGAATTAGCCGGGCGTAGTGGTATGTGCCTGTAATCCCAGCTACTTGGGAGGCTGAGGCATGAGAATCGTTTGAACCTGGGAGGCGGAGGTTGCAGTGAGCTGAGATCATGCCATTGCACTCCATCCTGGGCAACAGAGCAAGATTCTGTCTCAAAAAAAAAAAAAAAACCTTATAGAATTTAGGCTCCAAAATGATTTGATATATTAAATTACAAAAGCAGTACCTTTCTTCAAGTATAATTCACACACCATATAAAGAACCCATTTAAAGTATCCCATTCCCTGGACACTTTGAATAGTCTTTAGTATATTCACAGAATTGTGCAGCATCTACCACAATCTAAATTTCGAACATTTTTGTCACCCCTAAAAAAAGCTGTATACCCATTGGCAGTTTCTCCCTCCCTCCCTCCCTCCTTCATAATCTTCCCTCCCTTCAGCCCTAGGAAACTAATTTACTTCACTTTATGTAGATTTGCCCATTCTGGGCATTTTATAGAAATTGAATTATACAATTATGTAGTCATTTGTGACTGGTTTCTTAGCATATTTTCAGAATTCATCTATGTTATAACATGTATCAATTCTTTATTACCTTTTATTGCTAAGTATATTTCATTGTATGCATATGCCACCTTTGTTTTTTTTTTTTTTTTTTTTTTGAGACAAGGTCTGACTCTATTGCCCAGGCTGGAGTGCAGTGTCATGATATCAGCTCACTGCAACCTCTGCCTCCTGGGTTCAAGCCATGCCCCCAGCCTCCTGAGTAGCTGGGACTACAGGTGTGCAACACCATGCCAGGCTAATTTTTGTATTTTTTTTTTTTAGGGACAGGGTTTCAACATGTAACCCAGGCTGGTCTCAAACTTACGAGCTCAAGTGATCTGTCCACCTTGGCCTCCCACAGTGCTGGGAATACAGGTGTGAGCCACCTTTCCCTGCCTTGCATATACCACATTTTATTCATTCATCAGTTGAACATTTGGGTTGTTTCCAGTTTTTGACTATTTTGAATAATACTACTGTGAACATTCATGTACAGGTTTTTTGGGAAGCAGATGTTCTTTTGGGTAAATACATAGCAATGAAATTGCATGGCTATCTGGGAAGTTTATGTTCAATCTTTGGAGAAACCAAAAATAATGCTGTTTTTCAAAGCAGCCGCACCATTTTATATTTCCATCTGCAAAGTACAAGGGTTCTAATTTCTCCATATCTTTTCTAATATTTATCTGTCTTTTTTATTAGAGGCAGTTCAACGAATGTGGAAAAGTAACTCAACTCATTGTGGTTTGGATTATGTGAAAACTAATGATGTTGAGCATTTTTTCATGCATATGTTGCTCATTTGTATATCTTCTTTAGAGATATGTCTATTCAGATCCTTTGCCAACTTTTAAAAATTGGGCTACTTGTCATTTTATTACCGAGTTACAAGTCATTTATACATTCTAGATACCAGTTCCTTATCAAATATATGCTTTGCTAGTGTTTTCTCCCATTTTGTTTGTTGTCTTTTCAATATCATGATGGTACAGTGTGCAACACAAAATTTTTGTTTTAACCAAATGTATCTATTTTTTCTTTTGTTGCTAACGTTTTTGGTGTAGCATGCAAAAATATATTGCCAAACCCAAGGTCATAAAGATTTTACTCCTACGGTGGCTTCTAAAGTTTAATAAATTTTAGCATTTACATTTAAATCCATGATCAATATTAATTCTTGTGTATGTGTGGCGTAGAGGCTCCCTTCCATTCTTTTGCATGTGGATATACAGGTGTCCCAGCACCATTTGTTGCAAAGTCTTTGTTTCCTATTGAATTATCTTATAACCCATTGTTAAAAGTCAACTAACAAAAATGTAACCAAATGTGAGGTTTTTTCTTTTTTACTAGACTTTTAATTCATTCTATTTAAATAGCTATTCTTGTGCTAGTACCACTACTCTTGATTAGTATAGCTTTGTGGTAAATTTTGAAATTGGGAAGTGTGAGTCCTTCAATTTGACCTTCTTAGTAAACATGCTTGTGGCTATTCTGGGTCCTTTGGATTTCCATATACATTTTAGGATCAGTTTATCAATTTCTGAAGAAATCCAGCTGGGATTTTGATAGGGATTGTGTTAAATCTGTAAATAAACGTGTGGAGTATTGCTATATTTTCAATATTAAATGTTACAATACATAAACATAGGATGTCCTTCCATTTATTTAAAAATTTAATTTCTTGCAACACAATGTTTTGTTGCTTTAAGTATACAAGTCTTACACTACTTTGTTAAGGTCTTTTCCTAATTATTTTTTATACTATTATGAAAGAATTTTTTCTTTAATTTCATTTTTTATTCATTGGTAGCCCAGAGAAATACAGGTAATTATTATATATTGATTTTATATACTACAACCTTTCTGGTTATTCATTAGTTTGAATAATTTTTAGTGGATTCTTTAGAATATTCTATATACAAGATCAAGTCATATTCAAATAGAGATAGTTTTCTTTCTTTTCATTTGGGATGCTGTATATTGCTTTTACTTACCTAATTTCTACAGGTAGACCCACCACACAATGTTGAATAGAAGTAGCTAGGGCAAATTTCGATGTCTTGTTCCTGATTAAATGTAATATTAACCTGCATGTCCTTCATGAGATTTACAATTTTTTTCTTCTATTTCTAGTTTTCTTAGTGTTTTTTTAAAATCATGAAAGGATGTTAGATTCTGTTAAATGTCTTTTCTATGTCTATTGACATGATCATGTGGTTTTTATTCTGTATTGTATAATTAAGGTTTTGCATTGATTGCTTTTCAAATATTAAACAACCTTGAATTCCTGGAATCTCTCCATGGTTTTCAAAATTGTATATGGCTACTCATGGCCTAAACTTCAAATTAACATGACATTACAAGGTTTATCACAAATAAACTCTTCTCTAGCTAACAGTTAGCTTCTCCCTTTTGGTTCCTTAGAGCAGTCACAGGACCACTGATTGTTTTATACTACAAAGACAGTTTCAGTTTCCTTTTTTTCTTTGTGCTACTCCTTCTGTCTATAAAGCCCTTCCCATGCTCCACTACAATTTTTTTCAGTATTATCTATGATTCCTTCATATTCTCCCTCCTCTGTAAAGAATCTCTCCACCATTTCTTAAATTTCTATGCTCTTACAGCGTGATGTATGCATCTCTAATTTAGTTCTTATTTTATGACCCATAATGTGATTTGCTAATTGTGTAACTGTGTCCCCTTCCAAATTGTAAACTTGTGAGCTTGGATTATATCTTCTTTCCATTTCTAATATCAGCTAGAGAGATTCAAAACCCGTTACCAAGTTAATTTGCGTATTTAGATTTCTCAAGAGTACTCACCATGATCTAGGTGGGTTCTACTATCTCCTAAACTCAGGTCACTGCTCTCAAGTCTTGGAGGGTCATCAATGATCTTCTCAGAAAGGGACACAGTATCCCCCTTGAAGAAAGAACTGGGAACTAATTTTTGTATGAAAATAATATCACAGAAGATCTGGACTATTAAAAATATTTCTCATCATTCTAACAAAATAGAATAAACTCTATGATTCTTTCAAGCCATTTTCCACATGTGTATACATTTTCACATCAATGAAACCATAGAATACACACAATATGAAAGTCTGCTTTTCTCAATTAATGTAAGAAAATTTATGTTGTTTCTTAAATATCATTTACAGCTGTTAAATATCCTGTTGAGGATGCCACCTAATTTGATTAACCATTCTCCTGTCCTCAAATATTTACTTCCTCCTTCTTTTGGGGTTTTATAAAGAACAATATGGTAAACATCTGTGTGCATGTAAGTTCTTGCTTTCATTTGGATTATTACTTCAGGCTAGATTGATTTCTCAAATTAGTGGAATTAAGTAGGGTCAAATGATATAGCTTCTTTTTTCTTAGTTAAATTACCATTTTTTACTTTTTTTTCTAAATTTCAGGGTCATAGAGGGATATGGCTAGTAGGACATTTAGAAATTTTTCATTTATTAGATGAGGAAATTGAGAGTCTCAGAAACAAACTGACTTGTTCAGTGTTGTACATTTGATGATACAATAGATTAGGATCGAGATTATATTACACAATAAAGTGGGACAAAGACCAATTTGAGCATATTAAACAACTTGTTTTGTTTTTGTTTTCTAAAAATCCATTCCAATCTCTTTAAAATATAGACACTGAATTAAGTAGGCACTAAAAGTATCTTGACTCTTGGCTGTTATTTTTATAGTAAGCATATTTTGGATGAAGAGGTAAGGTATATTATATTTAGCAAATTAGGGCTGGATGACAGAAGAGAAGGACATACAAATATAAGAGAAGACAGAAATTATTAATTTTTTAATTTTCTAAGTGAAAAAGGAAGTAGAATATTTGAGTCATGTAGAAAAGGATAGATGATATCCTATTTGGTATTATGGCACATTCTGTTAAAGCTAATTTTGGTCAAAATTTAGCAAATCACTTCTCATATACCTTTTATATGTCTAGTGATAGAGGGGACCAAGAATCGTTGTTGTTGCTGTTTGTATGTAATGTCAGAGTGCCGTGTACTTCTTTTCATTTATCTATTTATTTTTGAGATGGAGTCTTGCACCGTCACCCAGACTGGAGTGCAGTGGCGCGATCTTGGCTCACTGCAAACTGTGCCTCCCAGGTTCACGCCATTCTTCTACCTCAGCCTCCCGAGTGGCTGGGACTACAGGCGCCCGCCACCACGCCCGGCTAATTTTTTGTATTTTTAGTAGAGATGGGGTTTCACCATGTTAGCCAGGATGGTCTCGATCTCCTGACCTATGATCTGCCTGCCTCGGCCTCCCAAAGACTGCGCCCAGCTCTAGAGTGCCATGTACTTCTTGATATGCAACAGTGAAATCAGAGTCAAACTATATGCCATATTTTATCACTTATATGTATACATAATCTTTATAAAATGAACTACAGATAGAGAATGGACAGATATATACATACCAGCTTTATGATAAAGTTGTGACTTTTAACCAGAAAATCTCTGGATAAATATCTGTATCATAAAAAGAAATTAAATCAGAAGAGTGGATCGGGTATTCTCTTGGCGGGTTGGATAGTTGTGATTGGGAAAACTTGGAAAAAAAAAAAAAAAGACCTTGTGAATCATTGAAAACAAAATGAGAAAGACTATATAACTTTGCAGGAGATAATAATCATCATAAGCATCCATATGTTCAGTCATGAAAGTATATACTAATTAAATGTATCAATTTATAGCCTTCTAAGTGCAATGTTCTGTGCTAACTCTATAGAAGCATGTTAGGAGATATGTTGAACTGATGCTCAGAGACTTGTCCTAGATTACCTAGTTTAAAGTAAGAATTAAAGCAGCTACTGTGGTGTAGGAAAAATGCAACAAAATCTATTTGGATCTTCTTGTTCTGAGAGACCCTTCCTTACTCATTTTTCAAAACTTATTTCTTCAGAGCATTACGTTCTAATTCTTGTGATCGAGTTGCTATTTTTGTTTGTTTTGTTTTGTTTTCACTTTGTTTTAGGATTGGGAACATATTATGGCCACTTTGACTTATCTGTATACCAGGTGTCATTAGAAAACATTCACCTACTACAACTTAGTATGGGATTATATGCCACTATAATCCCTATTGTCTGAATCTTACTACTTCACACACCCTACTCAAACTTCTATGAATAGGCAGGTGATAGCACAGAGAAGAGAAACAAACTAGGTGATTATACTTGATAAGTAAGCAATAAGATGCTCAAAGTGATAAATGCACTAATAAGAAGTATATATCTGATTTAGAGCAGAGACTCCCTGTCAAATCCTCACTTCCTGCATCATCCATCAATGCTTTTTGTGAGCAATGGTTTCATACCCTAGACCTGCAGATAGGCAAGTGAAGATGGAGTAGTTATGTATTAGCAAAGGAAAGTAACTGAGAAAAAATCAGCCAAGTCACAGAACAGGAAAGTAGTTTTGCTACTGCAGGAATCCTACAAACTTCAGGGAGAGAGAAAGACACAGAGGAGGGTGGGAGCGGGAGAGAGAGAGAGAGAGAATAACTAGGCTTAGAGATCAAGCAAGGAAAGGTTTTTGTTTTGTTTTATCAGTAGGCCTCTGTATTAGGCAGCCCTCTTCAAGACAGAAAACCCAATTCAAAACTATGTAAGAAAAGAAAAATTTCTGGTTTATATACTGGCAAATTTAACCTAGGATTTTCTTCATGATGGCTAGATTGAGAGACTCGAATGATATTATTAGGATTCTGTTTCTCCCTTCCTATTTTGACTTGACTCAGTTGACTTCTTTTGAAGGCAGTCTCTCCCTTGTCCTGAGATATGGAGCAAAATGGTGAGAGGCATTTCCCTATCACAATGGACAACTGGCTGCCTCTATTCCAAAAGTTATTTAGAAATTTTTAGAATTTAAACTCATTAGCATGGCTTGGAACTTTCTCCTCCTTAACACAATCTCTATGACCAGAATAATGATGGTAATACTAAGAGTAAAGGGGAGAGACAGATCCTACTGATTATTAAAAATTATAGTCTGATGGTGAATGGCGAATGAGTGTTGTAAGGAATAGAGATCAAGATGGCTGACTAGAGGCATTTCAAGCACATCTCGTCCACTTAGAAGAGCCAAAATAGTGTGTAGACAATCACACTTTCTTTTTTTTTTTTTTTTTTTTTTTTTTTTTTTTTTTTTTTTTTTTTTTTGAGACGGAGTCTCGCGCTGTGTCACCCAGGCTGGAGTGCAGTGGCGCGATCTTGGCTCACTGCAAGCTCCGCCTCCCAGGTTCAGGCCATTCTCCTGCCTCAGCCTCCGAGTAGCTGGGACTACAGGCGCCCGCCACCACGCCCGGCTAGTTTTTTGTATTTTTAGTAGAGACGGGGTTTCACCATGTTAGCCAGGATGGTCTCGATCTCCTGACCTCGTGATCCGCCCGCCTCGGCCTCCCAAAGTGCTGGGATTACAGGCTTGAGCCACCGCGCCCGGCCTGACAATCACACTTTCAATACATTATCCAAGAGGGACAAAGAAATGCAACAGAAATGCAACAGGAAACACCCAAAAATGAGGATGGATAACAAGTAGCCTGCTTTGCCAAAAACAATGAGGAGTTGGAAGTGACTCTCCAATCTGGAGAAAGGGTGAGTGAGAGTCTTTCAGTGGTCCACATTCCCACTGGAGGATTGTGCAATCCAGGCCATGGGAGAGCATCTTGGCTCTCCCTAATCCTAAATCTAATTTAGGGAGCTGCTGGGAGACTATGAGAAGGAACCGCCCCAGGGAGGAAACATACCTTAGGTCTCACTCCCTTTATGAAACCTAAGCAGCTGTAGCAAGACACCATTTTCTGTTGTAACTTTTTAACAGACTGTGCGCTGTCCTGTGATCTAATAGTACTGGTCCTAGGCGTTAGGGAAACTTGGTCTACTGCTTACAGAACTGGGCACTAGGGCAGAGTGAACTTCTGCAGCCAGAACTGTGGTGTGGGCAGCAGCCACCAGATGCTGGGAAGTGGGTCCCACCGCTGAGACTTGAGCAGGACCCAGTTGCCATGGAAGCTTGGTCTTGAGCTGGGCAGGGGCTCCTATGGCTGAAGGCTGAGTTGCAATCTAGGAATGGACTGGGGGGTCTGATGGGTAATCCAGGTCTGTTGCAACAGCCAGGACTGAGGAGCAAGCCCCATCAGGACCAGGACATGAGAGAGATTCACATATCCCACATACTGCTCTAGACTGTGGCCACTGGGGATGGCCCCACCTTCCCCTTGCCAGGACCTCAGTGTAGCAACTGTCAGCCGCACCTGAGCTTTCTGCCAAGTACCTGATGACTGTCCTTCCCTTGTCTGTTACCGCTGGTGCAGGCAATCACCATTGGGAGGTCTGAGCACCAGCCTGCCCAGTCTGGCTCCATCTGGCTTTGCTCCCACTTGGAGACAAAGCACAAAATCCAGGGTCCTGAGCATTCCACAAGTGAATCTGCCACCTGGGACAGCGAAGCACTTCTTCCAGAAGACTGAGATTGGGCCTAAACACCTTGCAGCTACCACCACAGTTGGCTCCTACCTGCGAGCGCCACCTGCTGGCGTGGAAATTGGCCCACACCTCCAGTAGTTGCCTAGTCCAACCACTGTCAACACAAGCACACAATGCTTGGAACCAGAAGAACATCTTACCACTGCTACTGCCATCACCTAGACCATATAGGCTGCCCAGGGACTAGAGAGCTCACTCATCCTCATATTCCACCACTACCACAATTGGCATCTGAGAAAGCCACCCAGAGACCCAAGAATCAACGTGCCTGAAATTGCCAACACAGATGTCAGCATATACCACCCTGGGGCACAATGATAGGCATGTGTAGCCCACCACTAACAGTGAGGTCTAAAGATGTGCCAATCTGGCACTCCAGGCCCCAGCACAACTTCACTATAACCTCCACTAATAACTATTCCTAATGCACTGAGGAAATCATACATCCACTAATACTGTTTATAGCCAAAGAAATCAGACTTCACCACCGCACACTCAAAGAAGTAAAGCCAAAGAGCACTACCCAGTCAATACCATGAATGCATCCTTAAGAAAAAGCCTCCCCCAACAAAAATAAATGTTAAAATAGGAAGAAGTGACTATTACACCAGATGCACAAATATCAATGTAAAGACACAGGAAACATGAAAAGCAAGGAAATATAACACCCCCAAAGTAACAGTAATTCTCTAGCAATAGATCTTAACCAAAAGAAAATTCTTGAAATCCCAGATGAAGAATTCAAAATATTGATTTAAAAGAAGCTCAGTGAGACACAAGAGAAATCTTAAAACCAAAGAATTCAGAAAACAATTCAGGATATGAATGAGAGACTTACCAATGAGATCTTGAAAACAGAAACTCTGGAACTAAATAATGCATTGATGGAAATACAAAATACATTAAAAAGCTTCCACAATAGACTAGATCAAGTGGAAGAAATAATTTTAGAAGTTGAAGATAGGTTTTTTGAAATAACCTAGTTACATGACAATAAAGAAAAATGAATAAAAAGAATGAACAGAGACTTTGAGGCATCTGAAACAGCATAGAATGACTGAATTTATGAAGTATCAATGTCCTAACCTGAAGAAAGATAAAAAGTGTAGAAAAGCAATTTAATAAATGATAGATAAAACCTTACCAAGTCTAGAAAGAGATTTAGATATCCAGGTACTGTGCAAAAAGGACTTTGCCACAGCACTTTAAAATTAGACTGTCTAAAGTTAAAATGAAAGAGTTAATTCTAAAAACAGCAAAAGAAAAGCAGCTAGTATCTACAAAGGAAACTCCATCCTTCTCAGCAGAAACCTTATAGGCCAGAAGAGAATGGGATGATATATTAAACATACTGAAAGAAAATACTGGCAGTAAGGAATATGATATCCAGTGAGGCTAACCTTCATAAGTGAAGGAGAAATAAAGTCCCAAATAAGCAAATGCTGAGGAAATTAGTCACCACTAGTGCATCTCTAAAAAAATGCTCAAAGTAGTCCTAAGCTTGGAATCAAAAGGACATTTACCATCATGTAAACACATGAAAGTATAAAACTCACTGGTAAAACAGTCACACAAAGGAAAAGAAAGGAATCAAATGGCACCACTATAGAATATGAAACCACAATTACAAACTGTAAGAGAAAAAGAAATAATTTATAAGACAAATAGAAAATGATTAACAGTATGAAAGGAACAAAACCTCACATAGTAATAATGGCCTTGAACATAAATGGATTAAATGCTCCACTGAAAACATATAAATTGGCTGAACAAAATTTAAAAAAAAATGATTCAACTGTATGCTGCTTACAAAACACATCTTACCTGTAGAGACCCTTTTAGACTGAAAGTAAAGGGGTGAAAAAATATATTTCATGCAAATAGAGACCAAAAGTAAGCAGGACAAGCTTATATCAGATAAAACAGACTTTAGGTTTAAAAAAAAAAAAAAGACAAAGAGGGTCGTTATGTAGTGATAAAAAGATCAATTCCGCTAAAGGCTATAATAATTCTAAATATATATGCATCCAACACTGAAGCACACAGATTCATAAAGCAAATATTACTAGAACTGAAGAGAGACATCAATACAAAATTGTATTTCAACACCCCATTTATAGCATGAGACAGTTCATCTAGACAGAAAATTAGTGAAGAAACATTGGTTTAAAACTGGACTTTAGACAAAATAGATCTAACAAACATAGACCATCCTACCCAAAAACTGCATAATATACGTTATTTTCATCAGCACATGGAACATTTTCTAAGACCATGTCTTAAGCCACAAAATAAGTCTCAACAAATGTAAAAAATCAAAACCATATCAAGTATCTTCTCAGATCACAACATGAAAACTCTAAGAATCAATACCCAGAGGAACATTGGAAACTACAGAAATACATGGAAAGTAAACATACTCCTGGATGACTATTGGGCCAACAAAGAAATTTAGATGAAAAAAAAATTTTTTTAATTGGAAACAAACAGAAATGGAAACACAACAAACCAAAAGTTCTGGGATACAGCAAAAACAGTGCTAAGAAGGAAGTTTATAACATTAAATGCCTACATCAAAAATGTAGAAAGATTAAAAGCTAACCATCTATATACCTATGTAACAAACCAGCACATTCTGCACATGTATCCCAGAACTTAAAGGCTGGGCGCAGTGGCTCACGCCTGTAATCCCAGCACTTTGGGAGGCCGAGGTGGGTGGATCACAAGGTCAGGAGATCGAGACCATCCTGGCGAACACGGTGAAACCCCGTCTCTACTAAAAATACAAAAAAATTAGCCAGGCATGGGGATGGGCTCCTGTAGTCCCAGCTTCTCGGGAGGCTGAGGCAGGAGAATGGCATGAACCCGGGAGGCGACGGAGCTTGCAGTGAGCAGAGATCGCGCCACTGCACTTCAGCCTGAGAGAGCGAGACTCTGTCTCTAAATAAATAAATAAATAAATAAATAAAAATTAAAAACTAACCATCTAACAATGCACCTCAAGGAACAAACCAAACCCAAAATTAGCAGAAGTGAAATAATGATCAGAGCGGAACTAGATAGTGGCAACAACAACAAAAACAGTACAAGAGATCAACAAAAAGAAAAGTCGGTTCTTCAAAAAATAAGCAAAATAGATAAACTGCTAGCTAAACTAACCAAGTAAAGAGGAGAGCAGATCAAAGTAAACAAAATCAGAAATGAAAAAGGAGATGTTACAACTCCTACCACAGAAACGCAAGATTTTGTGAACAACTCTATGCTCATAAACTAGAAAACCTAGAGGATAAATTCTTAGAAGCATACTGCCTCCCAAGATTGAATCAGGAAGAAATAGAAAACCTGTACAGATCAATAATGAGTAGAGAGATTTAATCAGTAATAATAAACCTCTCAACAAAGAAAATCTCAGGACCAGATGGATTTACAGTCAAATTCTACCAAATGTGCAAAGAAGAAGTAATACCAGTCCTCCTAAGACTGTTCCAGAATGTCCAGGAGGAGGAACTTTTTCCTAACTCATATGCTATGATGCCAGTATCACGCTGATACCTAACCCAGACAGGAACACAAGAAGTAAAGAAACTATTTTTATCTCTGATGACCATAGATGTAAAAATCCTCAACAAAATAGCAATCTCCTCAACAGCACATCAAAAAAACATATATAATATGGTCAATGAGGTTTTATACCAGGGAAGCAAGGATGGTTTAACACACGTAGGTCAATAAATGTGATACTTCACATAAACAGAATCAAGGATAATAATCATATGATCATATCAATAGATTCAGAAAAAGAATTTGATAAAATTCAACATCTCCTCATGATAAAAACCCTTAGCAAACTAGGCATAGAAGAAACATATGTCAAAATAATAAAGGTAGTGTAAAACAACCCCACCACTAACATCATACTGATTGGGGAAAAGTTGAATGCATTTTCTCTATGGACTGAAAAAAAGACAAAGGTGGTCATTTTCACCACTCCTATTCATCATAGTACTAAAAGTCCTAGCCAGAGCAGTCACGTAAGAGAAAGAAATACATGGCATCCAAATTGTAAAAGGGGAAGTCAAATTATTCCTCTTTGTTGATATGATCTTATATCTAGAAAAACATAAAGTCTTCACCAAATAACTCTTTGGTTTGCAAAATGAATTCAGTAAAATTGCAGAATACAAAATCAATGTACAAAAATCACTAGTGTGTATATACACCAGTAACAACCTAGCTAGAAAGAAATCAAGAAGGCAATCACATTTATATTTACAAAAAATACCTAGGAATAAACAACCATGAAAGTGAAAGATCTCGACAAAAAACAAAACAAAACAAAACAAAAACCTATAAAAATGATTAAAGAGATTATATATGACACACACAAAAAATGGAAAGACATCCTTTGCTCATGGATTGGAAATAACGTTAAAATGACCATACCAGGCCAGGCACGGTGGCTCACACCTGTAATCCCAGCACTTTGGGAGGCTGAGGCAGGCAGATCACCTGATCAGGAGTTTAAGACCAACCTAGTCAACATGGTGAAACCCCATATCTACTAAAAATACAAAAATTAGCCGGGCCTGGTGGCAGGCTCCTGTAATCCCAGCTACTCGGGAGGCTGAGGCAGGAGAATTGCTTGAACCTGGGAGGCAGAGGTTGCAGTGAGCCAAGATCACATCACTGCATTCCAGCCTGGGTGACAGAGTGAGACTTGGTCTCCAAAAGTAAATAAATAACCATACTGCCCTACAGATTAAATGCAATCCCTATCAAAATACCAATGTCATTTTTCAAAGAATTAGAAAAAAATTCTGAAATTCATATGGAACCAAAAAAGAGCTTGATCAGCCACAGCAATCCTGAACAAAAAGAACACAGCTGGAGACCTCACATTACTTGACTTTAAATTAAAAGGCTAAAGTAACCAAAAAAGCATGGTCCTGTTATAAACATAGACATATAGATCAATGGAACACAATAGAAAACTCAGAAATCAAGCCACATGTTTATAGCCAACTGATTTTCGACAAAGCTGATAATAACATATTGGGGAAAGGAAACCTACTTCAATAAATTATGCTGGGAAATTTGAATAGCTATATGCAGATGAATGAAACTAGACCCCTATCTCTCACTCTATGCAAAAATCAACTCAAGATGAATTAAAGACTTAAATGTAAAACCCGAAACTATATATATGAGAAGAAAACCTAGGGAAAAGCCTTGTAGACAATGGGCTAGGCAAAGCATTTATGACTAAGACCTCAAATGCATAGGCAACAGAAAAAAAAATAGTCAAATGGGACTACATTAACCAAAAAGCTTCTGCACCACAAAAGAAATAATTAACAGAGTAAGGAGACAACTTGCTGAATAGGAGAAAATATTTGCAAACTATTCGTCTAACAGGGAACTAGTATCAGAATATAAAAGAACTTAATTCAACAACAGCAACAGCAAATCATGATAATCCCATTAAAAAGAGGGCAAAGGACATGAATAGACTTTTTCCAAAAGAAGACCTGCAAATGGCCAACAGGCATATGAAAAATGCTCAGCATCCCTAATCATCAGAGAAATGTAAGTCAAAACCACAATGGAATATCATCTTACCCCCATCACAATGTCTGTTACCACAAAGACAAAAAATAACAGATGCTGATGAAAATGTAGAGAAAAGAAAACCCTTATACACTGTTGGTGGACGTGTAAATTAGTACAGCTCTTCTGAAAAACCATATGGAGATTCCTCAAAGAACTAAAAATAGAAGTACTATTCATTCTAGTAATCCCACTACTGGGTATCTACCCAAAGGAAAAGAAATCAATGCATCAAAATAATACCTACACTCACATGTTTATCACAACGCTCTTCACAATAGCAACGATATGGAATCAACCTAAGTGTTCATCAACAGATGAATGGATGTATAAAATGTGGCATATATATCCATGGAATATTATTCGGTCATAAAAAAGAATAAAATCTTGTCTTTTTCAACAACATGGATGGAAATTGAGGTTATTAACTTAAATGAAACAAGCCAGACACAGAAAGATAAATATTGCATGTTCTCACTCATAAGTGAGTGATAAAATATGTTCACATTTGTGCAGAGAATTGAATGACAGACAATGGAGACTTTAAAGGGTGAGGGGGCAGAAGGAGGGAGGATGATGAGAAATGAGTGAGTACTATGTACATTACTTGGTGATGGATTCCCTAAAAGCCTTGACTGCCATGAAAATGTACACATGGTCAGGCGCCATGGCTCACACCTGTAATCCCAGCACTTTGGGTGGCTAAGGCAGGTGATCACAAGGTCAAGAGATGGAGACCATCCTGGCCAACATGGTGAAACCCCGTCTCTACTAAAATTACAAAAATTAGCTGGGCGTGGTGGTGTGCACCTGTAATCCCAGCTGCTCGGGAGGCTGAGGTAGGAGAATCGCTTGAACCAGGAGGCGGAGGTTGCAGTGAGCTGAGATCACACCACTGCACTCCAGCCTAGTGACAGAGAAAGACTCTGTCTCAAAAAAAAAAAAAAAAGAAAAAAAAAAATCTATGCATGTAACAAAATTGCACATGTACCTCATAAATTTGCATGAATAAAAAATTCTTCCCTAACTCCCTATTGCTCCATACCTTTTTGTTTTGTTTTGTTTTGAGATGGAGTTTCGCTCTGTGGCCCAGGCTGGAGTACAGTGGTGCGATCTCAACTCATTACAACCTCCACCTCCCAGGTTCAGGAAATTATACTGCCTCAGCCTCCCAAATAGCTGGGACTACAGGAAACTGCCACCATGCCCAGCTAATTTTTTGTATTTTTAGTAGAAATGGGGTTTCACCATGTTGGTTAGGCTGGTCTTGAGCTCCTGATCTCAAGGGATCTGCCTGCCCCGGCCTCCCAAAGTGCTGGGATTACAGGCATGAGCCACCACGCCTGGCCTCCATTCCTTTTTATAAGTCTATATCACACTATATTTGGAATTAAATTGGGTAGGAAAGTAGGGCATGTGTCTCTGCTACTAGACTCTGAATCCCTTAAGTCCCTCACACAAGACGTGACACGATAAAATTTAAAAATATTTATAGTATATTTTAAGAAAAGAATCGGGGTATGTAGGCCATGAGTATTTCTTTTGAGTTATTAGAGATCATTCTCAGAATAATCTAATAACATTTATTTCATATATATATATATAAATATATATATAATATATGATAACTGTGTCAAAGAGTAGTCAGGTCTTACTCTTTTGCCCAGGCTGGAGTGCAGTGACCCAGTCATGGCACACTGCAGCCTGGACCTCAAAGGCTCAGGCAATCCTCCCACCTTAGCCTGTGAGTGGCTTGGACTGCAGGTGTGTGCCACCATACCAAGCTAATTTTTTTTATTTTTACTAGGGATGAGATCTCACTACATTGCCCAGGCTGGTCTCCAAGTCCTGAGCTCAAGTGATCCTCCCACCTCGGCCTCCCGAAGTGCTGGGATTACAGGCATGAGCCACCATCTCCTGCTAGAATGATGATATTGGAGAGGATAGAAAGCAGTCATGGCCGGGCGCGGTGGCTCAAGCCTGTAATCCCAGCACTTTGGGAGGCCGAGGCGGGTGGATCACAAGGTCAGGAGATCGAGACTATCCTGGCTAACATGGTGAAACCCCGTCTCTACTAAAAATACAAAAAACTAGCCGGGCGCGGTAGCGGGCGCCTGTAGTCCCAGCTACTCGGGAGGCTGAGGCGGGAGAATGGCGTGAACCCGGGGGGCGGAGCTTGCAGTGAGCCGAGATCGCGCCACTGCACTCCAGCCTGGGAGACACAGTGAGACTCCGTCTCAAAAAAAAAAAAAAAAAAAAAAAAAAAAGCAGTCAGGATAACCATTTCTCTTGCTACCCTCTCCTCCTACTCTTAAACTTTGGTCATTATGGTTCCTGCCAAATGTACTTTCTATATGATTAGTCTTTAATATTCCTGAAGTTATTTGTACTGTTCTTGGATAAACATATGCTCTATATTACAACTAGATTTTATTATACTGACAGTTCAAAATAGTATAAGCTTAGGTGCTCCTGGATTATTGACCAAGGGCAATATTCACTGACTTCTTGCTATATACGCAACATCATCCTAAGTCTTTTGCATGTATTGTTTCATTGAATCCATTCAAAAATTCCAGATGTATGATATTATTAGCTTCATTTTGCAGATGAAAAACTTTAGGCAAATAGATGTTAAGGAACTTGTCTGAAGTTGCCATTTTAGTAAGTGGAGGGACCAGGATTTGAATGCAGGTAACTGGCATCAGAACTCACGTTGTTACACTATTGCCGCTCAGTACGTCTTGAAAGCCCACAAAGCAGGACTTGACTGCAAGAAACTGAGGAGGCAGCAGGCCGGTGAAGAGTTTCTAAACGGAGGGAAGGACAAAACAATCTGCCCTCGAGTTGTATATTGGTCACTGGAGAGAGAAGAAAAAGAGAGATCCTTCGAGACATAAGATCAAAAACCATCTGGAGAGCCAGAAGGGGAAAAACCAGCAGGGAACAAAGTGTTTCCAGTATTGGGAACATGTTGAGTAAACCATCAGATAAGCATGGGAAGTCAGCCGGGAAAGTCAGGAGGGCTACCTCAGGAGAGAAAGGCAACAGCTTGTTATGGATTCCTGGAGACTACATGTAGAGCTAGTCTCAGTGAGCAGGGAAAGTGTATTTAATGTCTGACATGTTTAGGTTCAGTCTGAACAAAATATCTCATTCCAGCACTGAAGATTACAGACCTAAATGTCATTCAATGTGAAACAACAAGCATGTATTTCCTTGTTGCACTTCTAATTCCAATAATGTACCTTCTTCCTTTAAGCTCTATACTTCCTAAACTGCACCTGTCTTTGAAACAGCTCATGCTAAGGTTTGAAGCCTGCTGCATCAGTTAAATGTGTCCCTAAGCATCTGACGGATAAAGGAGGACAGTAGAAACCTCAAACAAAACTGCTGCCAATAATCAGAGGGTACAAAACAATAAAACATGTATAGCGTTCTTCCAAACATCAAGGAGGCTTCTTTTCTCTTTAAAGCTTGTAGTGTACACAAGATACAAAATGTAACCTCCTCAAAGAAGAAAATTTAGGTATCTAGAAACTATATGGGAGGTCAGCAGAAAAGGGAATCATTGCTCCTCAGGCACTGCAATGACTGAAAACAGTTTAAAATACATTTTAATCTTTTCCCTGACATTTAGTAATTATGTACACAGTAGCTGCACATACACACACACACACACACACACACACACAGAGAGAGAGAGAGAGAGAGAGAGAGAGAGAGAGCGAGCTTAATTTACACGGAACTATTTTACAGTATGTAATAGGACCATAGCCCTTCCAAAAGTCAGCTTAATTAAAAGGTATATTCATGAATTTTCAGAGAATTGCCTTACATAATATTATTAGTGTCATCAATATCACTTGAAATGCTGTAGAACATAACCCAGGGTATACAATTAACTTTGCATTAAGATTTGAAGTGAGACAAGCACTGCCCGTGAATATCATCCCTCAATTTGTAAATCACCAGAGCATGGTGACAATTTGGCTTGACTACAACTATGCCCGAATGAAGTACTTTTCCTTTTGAGAAAAAAGGAATCGACGAGCACGAGGACTCCCTTTTCTCCTTTTAGTTTATTTTTTTAAGTCATTTATTAATTTTCCCTTTTGTAAAAGTAATTCCAAAGTTTGCCTTTTCTTTTTTCTTTTAAGGGGAAGGGGTAACTTTACAGGCAGTTTCCTTAGTCATTCTAGGCAGCCAGCCAATGAAATATAGACTAAACAACGCAGAGGATATTAATTTTACTTCACTATACATGCACACAGCTAGTGATGCATAAAGTCTTCATTCCAAGACTGACATTAAAAGGGTTGTGCAATTGCCTGGATTCCAGCGTCACTAACGGTTTTCTGAGGGAGTTGGAAAGAGATAAGAGAAGAGACCTTGGGGAACAATTTTAAAGTGGCTCAATAGAATCGCAGAGCCAAACTCATACCTACATCAATGTGGTGCAGAGAATCTCTTAAGTATTTTTAATGCTGAATTTGAGCAAGGAAACTTCAAGTATGAACCTAAAAAGAAATCAAAACGTATTTCACAGATATATTAAGAGTTTTCTGGCAACAGAGAAGCTGGGTAAAAAGAATTGGAAAATCAAACTTTTTATTGAAGTATGACATGTACAGAAATATTCACACATCAAAAGTCTAGAGCGTGATAAATGTTTACAGCATGAATATACTCCTGCAAACGATTCTGAGATCAAGAAGCAATATCACCCATACCCCAGAAGACATGCCCACACCCCCATTTAGTCACTATCTTCTCTCAGGGTAATTCATATCCTGACCTCTAATATTGTTAGTGTAGATTAGTTTTGCTCGTAAACATTACATAAATGGACAATTCAGTGTAAATCCTTTTGGGATTGATTTTCTTTCTTCTGCCTTTTGTTACTTGAGTGTAGTTGTAGCTCATTCACTCTCACACACAGAGAGTATTTGTAATGTGTGAATACACTTCAATTGATTCGTTCTACTATTGAGGGTATTTGGATGAAAATATTATATATTTTACATATCACTGAGTTTGATTTAGGACTTTTATAACATATTAATGAGAGGGATTAGTCTGAAATTTCAGTTTCTTGTTGTACTTTAATATAAAGATTATCCTGGCTTTATAAAAATTGCTAGAAAGTATTTCCTCTGTTTTCTTTCTCTGGAAGATTTTGTGTAAAATTTGTATTATTCTTAATTTTTTGGAAGAATTAACTAGTACAAATATTTTCATCTTCATTTGTTTTAGGAAGGTTTTCAATGACAGAATCAAAAAATTTTAATATACATTGCAAGATAATAATTACTATATTGATTGCCTTGTATTAATTATTAATAAATATATAATACAATTAGTAATTGTATATTAATATATACAACATAAATGTATATTTAATGTAATTTACATTTAAATATACATAGTATCAGTTTCAGAAAGTTGTGTTTTTAAGGGATTTGCCAATTTAATCCAAATTATCAAATTCATTGGCTAAAATTGTTAATAGTAGTCCTTCGTTACAAATAATGATGTTGCTTTTTTCATTTCTGATGTTGGTATTTTGTGTTGTCTTTGTGTCTTATTTATTTTTGCTAAGTATATGTTTTATAAATCATTTTAGTCAAAGGCTTTGTTGGGTTTTTTTTAATTACACATTTGTTTTCATTTCATTAATTCCCATTGTTATTGCTATTATTTAAAAATTATTTTGGTTCAATTTTGTTATTACTTTGTTAAAAGAAAAACTTTAGACAAATTAAATTTAGCAGTTTATTTGAGCAAAGAAACATTCAGGAATTGGGCAGCACCCTGAACTAATAAAGCCTCAGGGAGCTCCACCCAGCAATGTGGGCAGGCAGTATTTATAGGCAGGAAAAGAGAGTGACATACAGAAATAGCTCAATTGGTCACAGCTTGACATTTGCCTTATTTGAACATGTATGAGCAATCTGCGGCTGTGATTGGCTGAAAGTTCAGGCTACTGTGATTGTCAAAGCTCAGTTACTTGTTAGAAGAATATACTCTCAAGTTAGACTGCAGTTTATTTACAAATTATATTAGGATACAGTTCACTGCATACAGAGGCAGATTTAGGCCAAATTTAATTTGATTTAACAACCTTTTGAGATAAAAGCATATTTATCATTTAATTTTAGTATTTATTCTTCCACAATATTTTCATTCTGTGATATATATTACCCTCTCTATATTACTTTTAAAGCATATCACATTTATTTTATGTTATACCTTCTTTATGATTCAGCTATAATATCTTAAGATTTTCATTGTTAATTCTTATTTGACCCATGGATCATTTAGAAGTACATCATTTCCAGGTAGTTGGAGATTTTTTTTTTTTTTTTTTGAGACGGAGTCTTGCTCTGTCGCCCAGGCTGGAATGCAGTGGCCGGATCTCAGCTCACTGCAAGCTCCGCCTCCCGGGTTCATGCCATTCTCCTGCCTCAGCCTCCCAAGTAGCTGGGACTACAGGCGCCCGCCACCTCGCCCAGCTAATTTTTTGTATTTTTTAGTAGAGACGGGATTTCACTGTGTTAGCCAGGATGGTCTCCATCTCCTGACCTCGTGATCCGCCCGACTCGGCCTCCGAAAGTGCTGGGATTACAGGCTTGAGCCACCGCGCCCGGCCAGTTGGAGATGTTTTGATGGCTTACAATTTATTTCTAAGTTAATTTTGTGATCAAAGAATATACTCTGAATTATTTTCATTTGTTGATATTTCTTGAGGCTTTATGATCCAACATATAGTGTATCTTAGTCTAAGCGTCTATGCAAAGTCAAAAATTATGTGAATTCTGTCCTGTTGGCAGCAATGTCAGCTAACTGTGTAAATTATGAAAACTTTGTATTATTCAGTGTGTATATGTGTGTGAGTATATTTTTGTGTTTATACATATATACATATATACATAAGTATATATTATATATAATATGTATACATTTTAAATATATGACATGTAGACGTTTGTGTCTGTGTATATATATGTGTCTGTGTGTATACATATATACATAAGTGTATAATGTATATTATATGCAATATATGTATTACATATTACATGCAATATTATATGTAATATATTACATATAAACTTTATATGTGGTGTGTGTGTGTAACATATATAAATATATATGTAGTAAACGGTTCTCAACCAGCAGAGATTTTTTTTAATATCTGGAGACAGTTTTAGTTGTTATAATTGGGGAATGGGAAGAACTACCAGCATTTAATGAGTAGAAGCCAGGGATGCTACTAAACATCCTAAAATGAATAAAACAGTTCTTCACAACATATATATCTTGCCATCTCAGCTACCTAGAGTGGTGTATTAAAGTCTCTCTCTATGATTAGATTTTCTCTATTTTCCCTTTCTGTCTTCATATTCTCAGATATTGTTATTTGTCATGTACACTGATATCTATTAGATTAAACCCTTTATCTTTATTAAATTTATTTAATAATGCTTCTTGGCTTTATGCCTACTTTGTTTAATATTAATATGCTAAATCACTTTTCTTTTGGCTAGTGTTTGCATGGTATCTTTATTTCTATACTTTTATTTTCAACTGTATTTTATACTTGAAATTAAAAGTTTGTTTTTTGCAAGAAGGCTAGAGTAGGTAGGCATTTAACAATTGATTTTGGTAATTTTAGGGTTTTTTTTAAAATGTAGATTTAGTCCATTTATATTGAATGTAATAAATAATAAATATGGATTTTTAAATTTTTCTTACTATTTTTTTCTATTTTAATCGTCTTTATTCGTTGCTTTCTCCTTTTCCTTTTAAATTAATGAAACATTGTTTTATTATTGTATTATTCATCTGTCACCCTTTTCTAAAATTTTTACTTCCAACAGTCTTAGATTTACAGAAAAAAATTGCAAAGACAGTATAGAACATTCTCACTTCCACTACATCTATTTCCCCATGTTACTAACACCTTATATAAATGTGGTATATTTGCTACAATTAATGATTATTATTAACTAACCTCCAAATAGATTCAGATTTTCTTTGTTTTGCTTTTATCTAATGTATTGTTGTTGTTGTAGTTCCAGGATCCATTCAGGTGTCACATTGCATTTAGTATTCATGACTACTTAGGATTCTCTTGGTTGTGACAGTTTCTCAGACTGTACTTGTATTTGATGAGCATAAAAAGGACTTTGACAGTTTTAAGGAGTACTAGTCAAATATCTTATACAATGCCCCTGCCTGAGACTTGTCTGATGGTCTTCTCATGATTTTATTGGAGCTAATCTGTTTGAGAATGACCCCAGAGGTAAACTACCATTTTTATTTCACATAAAAGGTATATTCTGTCAATATTACTTATCATTGTTTATGTTCATTTTCATTGTGGGACTGAAGCAGTGTTGGTTTTCTGTACTATAAAGTTAGTTTTTCCTTATTTTCATACTGTATTTATTGTAAGGAAGTCACTATGTGCAGCCCACACTTAAGGAATGGGGGGTTATACTCTGCCTTTTTGAGGGTGAAGTATCTACATAAATTATTTGGAATTCTTCTTCATGAGATAGTTGGTTCTTTTCTCTTACTCATTTTCAATCATTTATTTATATTAGTATGGACTCATGGATATTTATTTTTATATTTGGGGTTATAATACCACATTATTCAATTCCTTTCTTTTTTGCTCAAATTATCCCAACTATAATATATACCTGTTTTTCATAAAATAATTTTACTATTTTTATAGATTAGCTAGTGATTATAACATGAATTCTTATTATAATCTAGTACAAACTGTTAGCTTTACTATTTTTCTCAATATTGCTAAAATCTTAGACCTTTTAAACTCTAAATTCCTTCTTGCCATTTGCAGTGTTTTATTGTGCATTTCATTTTTACATATATTTTAAATTCAATGAGGTATTCAAAATATCACTTTATAGGGTCAATATTTGTTTATATTTGCATGCATATTCACCTTTTCCATTGCTCTTCATTCCTTTCTGAACTTCCTTGTTTCTATGAAGTGTAATTTTCCTTTCACCTGATAAACTCTTTTACATTTATTTCAAAGAAAATCTTTTGGCATTAAATACTTGACATGTTTTGTCAATCAAAAGTGTTTTTAAGCTTAGTCACATTTTGGAAATTTTTTTCCCCTATGGGTACAATTCTAAGTTGATGGTTACTTTCTTTTAGCGCTGTAAAAATGTCAATCAATTGTCTGTTGGCTTCTATTATTTCTGTTTTGAAGTCAGCTGTCAGAGATTTGGGGTATATTTTGAAAGAAATTGGTATTTCTTTCCTCTGGCTCTTTTAAAGTTTTTATTTTTATCTTGGTTTTCAGTAGTTTGGCTGCAATATGACCAAGTGTTTTATGTACTCTTTCAGTGTTTTATATACTCTTCAGTAGGCTTCTGAAATTGGTGAGTTGGGGTTTTTTTTCATCAATTTTGGAAAATTATCAGTGCTTAGCTCTTCAAATTGTGCTTCTATCTCATTCCTGTCTCTTCTTTCTTGTAATCTTATTACACTTGTGTTATACCATTCAAATGTGTCTGATATATTTTTTTACACTTTGTTCTTTTCCTGTCATCCTTTTCTTCCTTTCCTTCTTTACTTAAGTATATACATTTTCTATTCACCTGTCTTTGAAATTACTAGTCTTATCTCCTACTTGCTATTTGTCTTACAAGTATGTCTACTTCCTGGTAAACCTACTGCATTCATCCATTTTGCATTGCTGTAAAGGAATACCTGAGACTGGGTAATTTAAAAAGAAAATAGGTTTATTTGGCTCATGGTTCTACAGGCTGTACAAGCATGGCACCAGTATCTGCTTGGCTTCTGGTAAGGCCTTGGGAAGCTTTTACCCATGGCAGAAGGTAAGTGAGGAGCAGTCACCTTGCATGGTGAAAGAGGGAGTGAGGTCAGGGAGGTCCCAGAATTTTTATCAATGAGATCTTGTGTGAACTCATTACCATGGGGAGGGCACCAAGCCATTCAGGGGAGGGATCCACTTCTATGACCCAAACACCTTCCACCAGGCCCCACTTCCAACATTGGGGATCACATTTAAGCATGATATTTGGAGGGAACAAACATCCAAAGTCTATCACCTATGCACAGCCCTTAATTTCTAGAATGTTCTTGTGATATTTGTAAATTATAATTATTTATATATACTACTATTTGTTGAAATTTTCTACCTTTTAATTAGTTTGATAATCAATTCATCTACTGTCTTAAACTTTATGATAGTTCTTTCAAAATCTGTGCTAACTGTAATGTGTGGATCATCTGTGGATATGCTTATGTGTGTGTGTGTGTGTGTGTGTTTGGATGTCAATCATATAGTCCTGTTTGTTTTCTTAAAAATGTTTGATTGAATGCTAACATTTTTAGCATTTTTAGTTGTTTTCTTTCACCACACAAAATTTGCTCTTTCCTCTGCTGGATAAATAGACAGTTGTGTATATGCATGTGGGGTGGAATGGGATCCAATTATAAACTGAGGTGGGGAGAGGCTAGTTGCAATTTTAGTAATAAGCAGTCTAATTCTGATTAAAGCATGGTCTTACAGTGCTTTCTAATTGGGAGCCTAGAAGGTGTTTTTCTTCTTAGCCCTGAGTGGTCATAATAATTTCTACTCTGTCTCTGAGAGGCAATTGGCTTAGCTTTCTGGTATCCTGACCCTATAACTTCCAAACATGGCAGAGTCCTAAGAGGGACACAGAGTCTGTGGTTAATGTCCTTTAATTCTACAATTTTGGCCCTTCAGTTCTATGCAACTCTCTGAAGTTCTCCTTGTTTCTCTGTCCTCCAGTAGGATGCTTCCTGGGTCAAGTCCAGATTTCTAACCTACAGTGCCTTCCAGGATCAGCAAATGCTTTCAAGGAGAGCTAAAGATCATCAAGTCACTTTTGAATGGTTCTTCTCTCTTTGGATGTTTCTGCAGATTTCTGATTCTTCAAATATGTGAATTTATCAGGTGGTTTTGATGTTTTATGAGCATATGTTGTTCTTCCATGAATTAATCATCTCCTTCAGAAGTTGAAGTTGAAAGGAAGATTTTAAAACACTTCTTTCATATTTGCTCTGTGCTAATGGATTATAGTAAGAAATTCGGGTACTTTTTTTGGCAGCTTACAATCTAATGTGGACAACAGAGAATAAACAAATACACGCCCAGATAAATTTTAATTACAAATAGTAGGATATGCTTAACTCCGTCATCTTTAAAAATTATAACTCTACTTAATTTACTGCTAGGAACTTTTACAGACATCTTTGCATGATTCTAAAAGATAGTAATCTTTGGAATTATTAATTAACCTCACTTCTTTTTTTCTTTTTTTTTGGGGGGGGGGGACAGAGTCTTGCTCTGTCGCCCACGCTGGAATGCAGTGGCATGATCTTGGCTCACTGCAAGCTCCGCCTCCCAGGTTCACACCATTTTCCCGCCTCAGCCTCCCAAGTAGCTGGGACTGCAGGTGCCCACCACCATGCCCGGCTAATTTTTTGTATTTTTAGTAGATATGGGGTTTCACTGTGTTAGCCAGGATAGCCTTTATCTCCTGACCTCCTGATCTGTCCACGTTGGCCTCCCAAAGTGCTGGGATGACAGGCGTGAGCCACCGTGCCCAGCCTAATTATCCTCACTTTTTAATTAAAAGTTGTTTAAAAAAAGATAATCTACTGGAGGGTATTTAACATCTAATGCAAAAGAGGATGGAACTTCTGGAAAAAATTACTAAATATTTTGAAAAGATTTGTAACAATTTATTTGGATGTTGCTAATGTAGTTTTGAATGCACATACACTTGCACTTTTATTTATGCAAGTTACCTGTGAATATTAACACCACACAGGACTATCTTATTGCTGTGTATGTATGTTCTTCTTATTGATACCAAAAGCCTGAGAGGGCTATACATAAGACTGCCATTGTTCTACCAAAGAACCTTGACTAGTAGATTATACACAATTCAGTGATTTTCTTGGTTGCATAACATTTTCTTATGTATATGTGATTTCTTGAAATTTGGCCATTTATTCAGCATTTATTGATCACTGTGCCAGGCACCATGCTAGTTGTGAGGTATTGAAAGAAAAAAGCTTTAAAATGTGTCTTCCCTCAAAAAGTTCACATTTACTGGAGTGCATAGAAACTTGAGCATGTAATGTAGGTCTTTAATGTTCTCCAAAAGGATAAATAATTGACTGAATTATAGAGGTAAGAACATGGTGCTATTATAACCTTTCAGAGAGCCGTCTAAGTCAGACAAGGAGAGAGATCAGAAAAAGTCTTTGGCGTATACGAGAGATGGTATTTGAAGAATGATGAAATTGCCCAGATTGGGTGAGGATAGGATATGGGTATGATGTCTCAAGTCGGGGAATAACATATGGGAAAGCACATATGTGAAAGAATGCTTTTGCAAAACGTAAGAGGTTGAAACATGGCTATGGTAGTAATAAAGTAGTAGAAATCCCAAATACTCCTCTAAGAAGTTATAATTTGGTCATCAAGAGACTAGAGAACAGCAGAAATATTTTAAGCAGAAAGTGACATATGTGTTCCAGAAAGATCAATCTATCAGTCATAATTTAAATAGGGGAGGAGATAAGATTAGACAGAAGTGTTAAACCCTGAGCTATGGTGGTGGTAGTATGGTTTGAGAGATGGGGACAGATTGAAGACATTAAAATAAGGTCCATTATTACTATTGCCATTAATAAATATAAATTAAGTACTGTAATCATCAAGCAAGATTTAGTCATTGTTGTTTTAACTTCCTTCCAGAAATTCTACAACACACACAAATCAATATTGTGAAAATCGAGAATATTATCTAATTGTTTCCTTGCCAAGATCATCTTTTTTCTTATTTAATAGTTTAAAGTCAAAGCCCAGCAAACTCTAATGTCTAGACTTTATAATTTTATAACAGTATGAACATAACCTGTATAGACTTTAGATAGATGCTTCTAGAAGGGCCTTTTTATTTAAAATCAAGACAAGTTATAATATAGCAGATATGAAAAGGATGTGCCTAATAAAACATTTTATTATCAATCTAATTTTTGCAGCAGTTTACAATGAACTGGTAACCAATGTGTGATTTTCCTCTTTTAAATATGCTTTGTAATTCTTAGTTGGGAATGAGGTACCAAGTGACTCAACTGTACTAACTGTTGAACAGAGAGGTCTGGAGGACCATCTGGTGATGCATGCAGAGAGCTATGTTGCTCACCATATATGCAGGAAATGCAAGTTAGAGAGTATAGGAAGATTGTGGCTGGGTGTGGTGGCTCACATCTGTAATCCCAGCACTTTGGGAGGTCAAGGTGGGCGGATCGCTTCAGATCAGAAGTTCGAGACCAGCCTGGCCAACATGGTGAAACCCCATCTCCATTAAAAATACAAAAATTAACTGGGCGTGGTTCTGCGAGCCTGTAATCCCAGCTACTCGGGAGGCTGAGGCAGAAGAATCGCCTGAACCCGGCAGGCAGAGGTTGCAGTAAGCCGAGATCATACCATTGCACTCCAGCCTGGGTGACAGAGTGAGATTCCATCTCAAAAAAATAAAAAATTGAAAAAAAATTTTTTTTTTAAAGAGAGTATAGGAAGATTGAAGAGAACTGGTTTTAATTTAATTTAATTTAATTTATTTATTTCCACTTTCATTTTTCTTTTTAGAGACAGAATCTTGCTCCGTTACCCAGGCTGGACTACAGTGTTGCAGTGATAGTTCACTGCAGCCTTGAACTCCTGGACACAAACAGTCCTCCCACTTCAGCCTCCCGAGTAGCTGGGACTCTAGGGGTCTGCTACCACGCCTGGCTAATTTTTATTTTTAAATTTTTTGTAGAGATGGTGTCTCACTATGTTGCTCAGGCTGGCCTCGAACTCCTGGCCTTAAGTGCTCCTCCCACTTTGGCTCCCAAAGTGCTGGGATTATAGACACGAGTCACCGTGCCTGGCCAGGGTGTTAATTTTATTTTATTATTTTATTATTTATTTATTTACTTTTTGAGATGGAGTCTTGCTCTGTCACCCAGACTGGAGTGCAGTGGTGCGATCTTGGCTCACTATAAGCTCTGCCTCCTGTGTTCATGCCATTCTCCTGCCTCAGCCTCCCGAGTAGCTGGAATTACGGGTGTGTGCCACCACGCCCGACTAATTTTTTGTATTTTTAGTAGAGATGGGGTTTCACTGTGTTAGCCAGGATGGTCTCGATCTCCTGACCTCGTGATCTGCCTCCCAAAGTGCTGGGATTACAGGCGTGAGCCACTGCACCCAGCCAGGGTGTTAATTTTATAAGACATAAATGTGTTATGAAAATATCTTTATTAGTGCTATTGTCCTTAGTTGGCATAAATTATTTCCATATTTTTGTTCAGATTTGGCACGAGTTAAATAGATTAGTTATATAAACATGTAACTTAAGTTCCTCATCTGTGAAGATTTTAAAATGAGATTAATTTTCACTTAGGGAGGAAGCAAAGTGAAGAACACAGATTTCACAGATGGGATGCCTGGCTCAAATTCCAGCTTGACCGCTGGTAGCTGTGTGACCCTCGGCAAGTGACTTGACCTCTCTCTACTCAGTGTCCTCATCTGTCAGGTAGGGATAATAATAGCACATATTTCATAGGGTCGTTATATGATTAAACAAGTTATTATTTACAGAGTGCTTAGAATAGTACCTGGCGAATAGTTAGTGCTATATGTGTTTAGTAAATAAATAAAATTAGAAATGGAGGGGATAAAAAAGATAATTTGGTCACAATAAAGGCTTATTTCTTTCCTTTCCAAATGCTTACAAACAACACTTTTAAAAATTTCTTTTGATGAAATAGTGTTTGATTTAGTTTTTTTTTTAGATAACACTTAAAATAGTTTTTCACATTTTTCTTTAAAGTCTCTCTCAGATATATGCATACATATAAATGTTTATTTACATGAAAGTGAATATGTATATAGTATAAAAATGTTTATCTACATAAGTAAATATATATCCAAGGACCTTTGAGTCTAATCTTCTCTTATTGTATCAGCTCTGTAATGACATCAGTTTCTGACAGGCTGGTCAGGCAATACGTTCTGGCCTGAGCTTTTTTTTTCCCCCTATTGTTCATTGAAAGATTAGAACTGAAGGCAAAAGCAATAATACTCTGATCTAGTTCTGATCCAACCTGCTTTCAAAAAGGGGGCAGTGTTTATGTTAGAGTATTTGGCAACTGAGAAGTAGGTTTTCGAAGGCCTGTTTTTAAGGCCAGATTTGCTCAGGGTGGGGCCCTGCTCTTGGCTTAGAAGCCACATTCACCACTGGCCCCTTAGATGAAGAAACAAATGGCTAATTATGCCGTGACCAGTTGCTAGACTGTTAACAGAGTGCAAACGGGGGCTCCAAAGTCAGAGAAGGTTCTCAGCAAACAGCCTTTAAAATGCTAGAGGACTGTGGGTGTCAAAGGATCTTCATCCGATGGAAGCCATTTTATCAGAATGCAAATGTTTTCTGGCTTTTAAATTGGAAGCACTATGGTGACTATTTAATTTGGCAGTCGCTTAGGATGATCTTGCATAAAGAGAATGAACTATCCTGTAAAGAAAAAAAAAAGTCATAGGCATTTTTATTGACTATTTAAGCTCCTGAAAACTGGTAGTCTACCATATGACTCCCGAGATTCACCATAGATATTAGTCTAGGGTTTTCATTGTCCTCAACTGGGGGCCGCAGTGATTTGGCAGTCGACAGTAATCTTTTTATTTTGGTGTTCTTATTATAACAGCCAAGGGAGGTGGGAAAAGGCTGTATGGGAAGTGCCTGAAAAAGAAGTGTGCACTGTACTTTAACTTTATTTCCTTTACCTTAAGACACTGCTCCACATTTTACATTTTCTGAAATCAATATGTGCAACATGATCACCATTCCATGAAATGGGGTGTGTGTGTGTGTATTTGTATTTCCTGCAGAAAGCTATTTGTGTTTCCCTTTTTTTTTTTTTTTCTCCAATGCCTCTCCCTCAGGCCTAGGGGCTTCTCTCTAAATTGTCACTGGAAACTGTCCAAATCAAAGAGGATGTGATTACAAATGATCCCTCACCTACTGAGTGGAAAGGGTTTCACAGCAGGGCTGAGTTTACTCTACCCCCATTTCCTTTATTTCTCTTTCCCGCAATCCCTTCCTCTGTGGACTGGGAGCTTTGCATGTATGTTTTCTTCCTTAAGATTACACTGTGATGATGGTGATGTCCTGTGTTGTTAAGAGGTCTGTTGGATGTTTTATTATTACTCTGAGAAGAAATGCACCAACACTCCAGATGTACTTCAGTTATTTTCTTGATCTAATTGCGGGCTCGCCATCTCTTTCCACATTTTTAGACCTCCTATTTTTCAGTAAGCACTGATAATTTTTCTCTACCCATCTTAGCACACAAAAACTGTGCAGAGACATCTAGAGCAATAGCTAACTCTATTATTATTCTACAAGAACCTGTTAAGCACTTAACAGATACTTTCTAAGAATTCTACCACTTAATTCTATTAATTCTATTAAGGTAATTGAGGTTAAGGTAAACTGCTCCTCCATTTGAATATTTGAGAAATATCTTGGCAGTTAATTGTATTACTTTTAAAATTTGTTTGATTTGTTGCAAGAAGTCCAGTGGCAAGGATGGTTTTAATCATGTCTCTTTGTACGTATCCCTTACCTTAGTTTCTGTAGTTTGAAAAGAAGAATGCTATGAGTGTGCAAAGATTCAGCCATTTTACTTGCTATTGTGAAAACCTAGGCATAGGTGATGGTCAGTAAAATATTAAACAGGAATTGATAAAAATAAAACTCACAAGCCTGCACATATTCAAGTTTGTTAACTGTGAGGCTTACGACAGGGGGCCTAAAGCCTGTGGTGAGAGCTGTTACACTAATTACTTTTAAAATTCTCTTCCTGGGGCATAGGCTTTGGGCAGAGGTACAACAAGAGTTTTCATGATTTTCTTACCATTCGGAAAGAATAATTTAGGGTTGCAATGGTGATGGCCTTTCAAATCAAGGAAAGGAGGCTTAGGAAGGCTATTATTAAATAAGTCCCTAATAATAAAAACAATGCAAATTTTGAAAAACACATTCTCAGAGAATATGCAGTGAGTGTTGTTCTTACAAAGCCTAAGTACAATCAGTGGCTGGCTCTGTTTCCAAGTAGTGACTTTGTGTTAATGATGAATTTCCAGACTGCGATCAAGATTAGAGCACTGAATTGAGAGACCGTTGTGCCAAATTTTGGGTTGCTTTACAGTTCACTTATTGTTATTGTTACTGTTGTTGTTTTTATTTGCAAGACAACTTAGTGTAGTAGATTGGTGAATCAGACAGGCCTTCATTCAAATCCTGGGCACTTAATTATTTGACTTTAAATGAAGTTTGGCTTTAGTTTTCTGTCTTGTAAATAGGAATAATAATATTTACTTCATGGAGTGGCTTTGAGATTTCAATAAATCTATAAAATAGGCCTAGCACTAAAGAACATGCTCTGCTCTTTCCTTTCCCATTTTCCTATCTTAGGACCTTCTTAAAAACTTACTACCCTCCACTTAAAAATTAAAGCACTTTCTATAGAATTAAAGGGATTTGTCCTTTAAGTACTTGTTACATTCTTTAAAATACAGATGTGTCATTCAATCTTTGATGATAATAGAGAAGTGATTAATGGCATGATGAATTGTTTTGAATGGGTAAATGGTAAATTAAACATTAAGAACACCCCAAATAATAGCATTATAAACTGCAGAGACTTTTAAAAAAATTATTCCAACAGGAGTTTGCATATATCTTTTAGGATTATTAGTGATTTAATGGTGAAAATATATGTATTGGTTATTTCTTGGTGAGAAAGATGTTATTTCCCCTATTTCTTGAAGAAGCAAAGTCTAAGGGAAACGTTCAGATTTGAGGAGTCAAATTCCACTTCAGTGTTCTGGGCTGATCAGTCTTTGTTTAGCTTAGAACTACTGAAACACTGCCTCCTAGTGGTTGAGAAAAGAGAGGGTTTTTTTTTTTTTTTTTTTTTTTTTTTTTTTTTTTAACAAATTAAAAGGTATGGAAGGAATTGGTTTAATTAAATGGCAATAATAAAGGTTCCAAAGGAGACTGAAAATCTGAGAACCAAAATGGGAACAGAATCAAATCAGGTTAATATGTTTCCTATGCTGAACAAGAAACTGTTAGTTCCATTATGGGTTGGATTTTGAGAACACTTTTTATAAAAGATGAGCAATGGCTTTTCCTCTGGCAAATGATAAGATTGCGTGAGGAATAGTCATGAATTGGTTGAATGAAGGAGATTGGGATTATTTCATTTTAAGTGTTTTTGGGAGGAACACTGTTTTTCTCTGTAGTCATTATAGTAAACTGGTGAACACCCAGGGACTTCAGTCAATGACTAGTAAAATATCAGAGCTGGAAAATTCTTGGTGCCCTTTAAGTTCAAATCCCTTAATGTATTAAATGACTATCCCAAAATCACACAGGCAATTAGTGTCAGATATTAGGACCTGAAATAGTCATTACGTATGGAGCTTTTATTACGTGCCAGCTACTGCGTTAGAGAGTAGGGTGCAGTGATGTGCAATTAAATATAGTCCCTACCCTGGTTGAGCCATTGAGCCGTTAACACCATACCCGTTGTTGTCTGTTGTGAGCAGACATCTGCAAAAGGAATGACCTTCAAAACTGACATTTGATTGTTTGGAGAGATCATAAGCTTGGATAGTGAAATTTCTGAGAATTTAGATTCCCTAGAGTAGGCAGAATTCTACCCCTGCTTAATTTATAATTGTCAAGGCAATGATGTCAAACCCTTGTAGAAGATTTTTTTTAAGCTGAAGGTTAACATTAAAGTAATAGTGGATGGATTCCATTTTCACATTACTGTTATATGTCTATAGAAGTTTGGGTGTGTCAAGAATCTGTGATCCCCGCAGAGGAAAATCTGTACTTACTCATTTTTGCCAAAATGGAAAAAGTTTACCTGTCACTGTTTAAAATCATTACCCTATGCAGCAATGTAATCGTCTAAGTATGAAATTCATGAATTAGCTCACAACATATTTCATCATAATGATTAATGTGGTTAAATAATAGTAAATGGACTGTATATTTTTCTAATAGCGTAACAAACTCCCAATGCATTTCAATATAGAGGCTTCAATTGTCTCAAAAATCACTGGTGATAGTTTTTACTTTCATGTTTGCCTAAGTAGAAAAAACTCACTTTGTTTTTCCTCCTCACAACCCCACATCACTTTGCCAAAGTGAAACAATATGTCCCAAAGGAAGAGCTCTTATAACTTCTTAGTTCTTATCTAATTTTCCTGGATGATTAAGGGGCAAGTCACTACGAAGCATTTATTTAGTTGGCAATTTAAGGATTTATGGTTTTTATACATGCATTATAAGGATTTAAAACACATAGACCTTCATTTTCCATTAGGTAAAATATTCCTGCCAAGTTATTTTGAACACATATCTCTTTGCTTTTACATATTTGAAGACATATCCTGCTGGCCCACATTTAAGTGGAATCAGTGATATCTGTGTCTGACAGATTGTTTTTTTTCCACAAATGACTCTTTCATTCGCCCATTCCTAATCCAAGGGTAAAAGACGTTCAAGATCCAGAGATTCAGATACATGGTCCTTACAGGGATATTTTAAGAAACAAATAAGATAACTCAGCTAAAGTGCTTAGCACAGTACAAGACACTCATGTGCTCAATAAATGGTAGCAATTTCTTTTATTATTTGACAAGATAATTGACCAATGAGCTGATAACTGGTAATCAACAGAAGTTCAGGTAGGCAGGTGGTTATCAGGGCACACATTGTAAACATCACAGACCCAGTCATAGAAAGATTTGTATCCAAGGTATAACATTGTGTCCATGGTTGGGTGGGTAAGATATATAGAAATCACATAATTATAAAGAAATTGTGACATGAGATGGACAGCTCAGTCAGTGAAGACTTTGGGGACAAAGTAGGCCATTTAGGGCATGATTGATACATAAGTAAGAGAAATCCAGCTCTAGAGACAGGGATCTCAAATCAAAGCCAACCAGTTGAAAGTGATCCTTGCATTTATTCATGTTTCTTTAGGGCACAGGAGCCAACACACCTCCCACATCTTCATCAATACTTCACACCTCCCTGCTTGGTCAGGGCTCACTAGCAAGGACAGAGGGAAGAGAAGAGGGACAGTCAATTGTTTCATTTCTCTAATCAAAGAATTGAAATTGGTTAGGAAAAGGGCTGAACTGATATAGGATCCAGCAAAATGGTTATCTGTCCACCTAAGAAAACTGACTAATGAAAACCCTACAAAAATATTAATCTCTAAACAAAATCTGTAAGTCCCTGTGTACTAGGAAACAAGAAAAAACAAGGATTTGGAATTCTGATATTTTATTTGTTTTTCCACTCAACCTGGATAAACCTCTTAGCCCCTCTGAGTCTTAAATTTTTTCCTGTGTAAAAACAGTACATCTTTAAAAAATGGTGCTGGCATGGAAAATGAAAACATGCATGCAAAAGATTGCTGTAGAATGTAAGTCTCATAAGGTGTTTGTCATTATTTTTAACAATTCTTTCTTCCTGTATCTTTCTTGATCCCTCCCCCTCTCTTTATGACCAAAGAATACACATTCAGAAGAGGGTAGGTTAGACCAACACTCTCTCCTCTCCTATGAGTCTTGGCAATTGTAGCATGGGAATGCCCCCTGACTTGGAACAAGAAACTAGTTCACCTGACCAGAACTCTGAATATCTCTTAGACCACTGATGTCTGACTGCAGTTCTTGGAAAGGGGCACAGAATATTCTTTTGACCAATGCCAATGGGGAGGCAACAGCACAGGCAAATGGACAGAGGTCCTGGCTGAGTGGCAGTAACCTAGAAGCCAGAGAGCTCAGATTCAAACAAACCCATTGACTCTTGACCTCTCATTCATTGCTGTCAGTGGAATGAAGACAACACCTGCCACATACTACTTCCCAGAGAGATGGGAAACCCCAGAGAAGCACTCTCTCTCTCTCTCTTTTAATGGGAAGTTCTCTTCTGCCTGTGGATCCCATTAAGTTATTCACCATCTTCTAATTTTATGGTTTGTTTGCAGATTTATTATTGTGATGTACTTTCCATTTAGAGCATCAACTGGCTTCCTTTCTGTAAACTGTGTGGGGCCTCTTCAGCCATCCTGAACCTATACAAATGAGAAGAGAGAGGCTCTCTTATTTCAGGGGCAGGGAAGGGCCCCTGAGAATTATACAATGGTTTCTTATGAGAAGGTAAACACACTTGTGTGATTTTTATGTGTAAAATTCCATCCAAAGTTGTAGAATCAAGGGGCGTTGCAGAGGAATTTGAGATTATTCTCTGATGAGAAGAGAACCATGACATCACAGAGGAGGGATGTGCATCAGTTTCACTGGAGTTTCATTGAAGACAGAAACTGTGGCCTAATTTCACTCTTAGGTGGAGTTAAAAAGCTTAAACTTACATCTGTCTGCAGGTCTTGCTGCTGACAGTTTGTTGTGAGATAGAACACAAGGTATAATCATCAAAATAAATTTATGGAGGAACCATTATTTGTTATTGGTGGTGTTTTAATAGTTGCTTTGGGATTTGTATTTTTCCCTTTTCTAATAGTGATTTTTATGATGCTGAGCTGAAAGCCTTTCACTCTTCTCTGAAACACAACATATTTTTCTTTCTTTCACAAATGATTATCACAGAATTCATGTAGTTTTTCTGCACAAAGGAATTACTATGTCGATGTGGTAAATTTCTAGATGGCTCACATCTTTATCGTCCTGACCCTCTGCAGTTCTGTCCTTTTCGTTTTTGGCAGAAGTTTCTTAACATCAAGCCCAAGGCAAAAATGGGCTTTTTTATCTTGTGCATTCCCTTCATTTCTCAAGGGCTGGTAGAACTGTTGGAAACACATTTTTTTCTCCAGGAATGTACTTTTTCTATATTCAGGAAAATGTTTCGTTTTTTGTCAATCCAGACTGAGTAGTACTAAAGGCCTCTATCAAACAGAAGAAATTTCTGTATTTGCCTAGTCCAACTTCTTTACTTTTTGGTGACAAAGTAAAACTACAGAAAAAAAATTATTTGAACAATATTATTGTTACTGTGAACTATACAAATACCTAGTCTGATCACCTTCCACTTGGTTAATTTGCTCCAATCTTTCCCCTGCCAGTAATAGTATTATAATTAATCAAGCCAAGAATTTTATTTACCTGTCTTCCTATCATCTAACTATTTATTGTTAGTGATTTTATTGTGTTTGACCTTTTGGAGAATGCTAGGATGTCAGATAAAATAAATAAAATAATACCTTCATTTCTCCTCCCAGTATGTCCTATACAGTAGTGATTTGTAAATTTGTTGGGGAAACCTTTACTAATTTTTGCGAAGTTTAAAGAATTTGACTATTTATACGTAAGAGGGACTATGAAAATATTTCTCTTCAAAGTGAGGTCCAGTTTGCATTTTTAGCTTTTCCTTCCATTGATTGGACCCTGGTAGGTTTGTCCCGAAGTAAGATCTCCCCTTCTGTAAAGCTCTTTCTACATATACTTTAGACTAGAGGTTCTGAAATGAAGGTGGAACTCTCTTCCTCCACCCAAGGGACATTTGGCAATGTTTGGAGAACTTTTTGTTGCTACACGGAGGGGTGATACTGTCATCTAATGTATAGAAGACAAACAAATATGCTGCTGCTAAATATTCAGCACCACACAGATTCCCCAACAAAGCTATGCAGTCCAAAATGTCAGTAGGCTAACGTTTAGAAGCTCAGATCTGGAAGACTGACTGTCTTTCCCGATGTGCCTGTAAGAGCTGGGCCTGGTACTTGCAATGCTAGCATAGGTCTGAAATAGAGTATGTTTTCTATTATTCCTCCCAATGACCACTTCCACAAGACACCTGAGTGAGTAGCAGATGGCACTGAAAGTTTAGAGTCACAAAGGGAATTGAATCACAGGCTGTCCCTCCTCCCACTGGCAAGAAACCAAACAGTAAACTCAAGATATCTCTCTCCTCCAAGCTCTTTCACCTATGTAATACTTTTATTCACCACATTTCTCCATAGATATAGCCTCTTTCCTGGTGTAAGCTCCATTTATGCAGGACTCCTCACTTTCTTCTTAGCCAAAGCCCCTTTCCCTGAGCTCCTTCTTGGAAATCTAATTCCTCTCACTTCTTTAAAATGGAGAGTAACTGCCGGGCGCGGTGGCTCAAGCCTGTAATCCCAGCACTTTGGGAGGCCGAGGCGGGTGGATCACGAGGTCAGGAGATCGAGACCATCCTGGCTAACATGGTGAAACCCCGTCTCTACTAAAAATACAAAAAACCAGCCGGGCGTGGTGGCGGGCGCCTGTAGTCCCAGCTACTCGGAGGCTGAGGCGGGAGAATGGCGTGAACCTGGGAGGCGGAGCTTGCAGTGAGCCGAGATCGCGCCACTGCACTCCAGCCTGGGTGACACAGCGCGAGACTCCGTCTCAAAAAATAAAAAAAATAAAAAAAAAAATGGAGAGTAACTTTGCTTTCCCTAAGTGTCTGGTTGTGTATATTACTCAGGGTTTTCCAGAAAAAAAGAACCAATAAGATACATATATCCAAGGCAGGTGGATCTCTTGAGGCCAGGAGCTTGAGACCAGCCTGGCCAACATGGTGAAATCCTGTGTCTATCAAAAATTATAAAAATTAGCCAGGAATGGTGTTGCATGCTGATAGTCCCAGCTACACAGGAGGCTGAGGCATGAGAATCACTTGAACCTGGGAGGTAGAGGTTGTGGTGAGCCGAGATTGCACCACTGCACTCCAGCCTGGGTGATAGAGCGAGACTCTGTCTCAAAAAAAAAAAAAAGATACATGTATCTTATATAAAATATAAGATATATATATAATACATGTATCTTATATAAAATATAAGATATATATAATACATGTATCTTATATTAAATTCATTATATAAAATAAGGAATAGGCTCATATAACTATGGAGACTAAGAAGTCCCAAGATCTGCAGTTGGCAAGCTGGAGACCTAGGAGAGGGTTGATGGTGTAAGTTCCAGTCTGAAGGAAGAAGATTGATGATGTCTTCTTCCTTCAAAAGAAGGAAGCTCTAACGTAGGCAGAGAGAGAATTCTTTCCTACTTGGTCTTTTATTCTTTTCTGGCCTTCAGGGGATTGGACGAGGGCCACCCACATTAGTGAAGGCAATCTGGTTTACTCAGTCTACAGATTCAAATGTTAATCTCATCCAGAAACACCCTCACAGACACACCCAAAATAGTGTTTAACCAAACATCTGGGCCCCCTGTAGTCCAGTCATGTTGATGTATAAAATTAACCATCACATTGCTCCATATCCAAAGATTCCATAATGTGCTTAGCTAAACAATGAGCTTACATGTTAACCTTCAGGAAGAAGGGATCCAGGAGATGACACTATTTTTCTTCTTTTCTTCTGTCACTTCTGTCTTTGTGAGTGAAAGAGAGTGGTATCAGGATTTGTTCCCTTAATGTAGAACTGTGCTCAAATCTTCAGGAGGCAGTGATGGCAAAGTTGAGTTTTTCTTTAAATAAAAGGTTTATTTTGCTTATCTCCTAGTTATAATTATAAGCGAGTTTGGTTGGGTCACATCCTTTAATTCTGGGGTCTCATTCAATTATATTTTTTACATGGAAACCAGGACCATTAGTTGTCACCTTATTAGCTTTATTATAAATATTTGATGTCAATGTGTTTATTTTTTTCTTTGACAGAGCTCTATACTCTCTCATGCCATTGGGAACTGGACAGTTGCTATTTTATTCTATTACGTTATAATTATATAGTTTATAGTTAATTACATCATTTAATCCAGTTACAAATATTTAACTCATATCCCATCTCCATATTTGCCTCTGACCCCAGGAACCAGAAGCCAGGCATGAAGAAAGATACAAAAATCTACGAGTTTTTCCATTTGGCCTCATATGCTGGGTAAATATGTATTATGTGAATACATAAATGGCCAGGCATCCTGGAGTGTGGCTGGCTCATTTGGAGGTGCTGTGCATTCCAACATAAAAACTTCAACCTTGTAAACACATTCATTCCCGGAGTACCTGAGGATAGGTATGTAACTGAGAGTGGGATCCTTCGCTAAAGACCATAGTATTCAGTTCCAGAATCTGAATCAGTGGGTGCCCCTCTTTATGTGTGACTCTGTCCAATTATTTTTTTCCATCTCAACTTTAGAGAATATTGAGACTCAGTAGCAGCTGTGGTCTGGTAAAGTTTTATCTCTAACTCGGCATGGCTGTAGAAACCTGATTGATCCTATCTTTTAGACTGTATGCAATTTTAGAATTCTTTGGGAATTCCAAGTAAAGCTTCAAGAAGAAGATCTTGGAATCTTTCCTGCCAAGAAGACATATCTGTGTTTCTTTGTTATTACATAATCAATGAAAAGAATGGAGACTTCATTTGTGGTCTGAGTATGTCGAGCAGTTCTTATTGATTGAATAAATGAATAAATGAGACCAAGTTGGTAATGAGGTATAAATCCCAGGCCACCTACAGTAATACCACTTATTTTCTAGTGCTATATATTACCACCTTAAATCAGTCCTTTGTTCAAGTAGCGATGTAACACATATTACCCAGAACCTTTAAAAACAGGCTAATATGGCCAGGCGCAGTGGTGCATGCCTGTAATCCCAGCACTTTGGGAGGCCAAGGAAGGCAGATCACCTGAGGTCCGGAGTTTGAGACCAGCCTGAGCAACACAGAGAAACCCCGTCTCTACTAAAAATACAAAATTAGCTGGGCGTGGTGGCCACATGCCTGTAATCCTAGCTACTCTGGAGGCTGAGGCAGGAGAATGGCTTGAACCCTGGAGGTGGAGGTTGCTGTGAACCGAGATCGCACCATTGCACTCCAGCCTGGGGGACAAGAGCAAAACTCCGTCTCAAAAAAAAAAAGGCGGAAACAACTGCCGAATTCAATGAGATTAAAAACATGGGGAACTGGAAAGAAGACTGGATTGCGCTCAGGCCACCTGGCCTCTAGACCTTGCAGGAAGCTTTGCCATGTGGCCATCATGCAATACTGGGCAAGTCATGTCACTCTCAGATTCTCTCCTCTCTTCTCTGAATGCTGATGAGGGCAGACTAAATAATCTTTTCCTTTCAAGGTTTAAGATTTTTTTTATCCCCTGAATGGGATGTTTTGTTAAAGAGCTTCTTCCATCTTGGCTTTAAGAGTAACATTTTATAAGCTATGCTCTGGCAAGTTAGAAACTGACAGACGGGATTAGCAGTACTAAGACCAAAGTGGTTTATGGGCTTTAAAAAATAGTGTTGCTCAGGATGCTTTATTCATAGAGCAAAATCTAATGATCAACTTAGCATTTCCATTGTAAATTGAATATTTCTTGGAGTTTGTAAGTTGACTCGAACATTTTGCTTAGAATTGCATCTTGGCAAGATGTTTTCCAGCAGCTTTTACCAAAAAAGTGATAATCTACTGTTAGGGGATTTTGGGGGTGTCACTGTTCTGGCTGGAAATTGTGGACAGTGGCGCCTTTGCTTGACTTTTGCCCGGGCCTACTCAACTAGTTTCACCCACTAAGCCTGGCAGGCTGCTCTCGGCTCACGCTACTGGCCTGGATCCCATGTGTGCCAAGGGCGAGCCAGGCGTGAAGCAGCGAGAAGTACGTGAGTGACTGAGCGTGGGGTCGGCCCACTGCACAGTCAGTAGTGGCTCCAGGTGCCAGCCCAGGCACCAGCTCTCTGCAATGCTGCAGCTAGACCAGGTGCACTGCCAGCAGCTTCCTCAACTGTCACCAGGAAATGCGGCGGCGCCTGGAAGCTTGGAGATGACAGGAACTGCAGGTCCTCAAAAAGGGAGTCACAGCCCTGGCTCAGGAAGCTCCCAGGTCTGGGGTCCCCAAAGGGCTGCAGCTCTTCTTGCCCTCTCTTTGCCTGCAACATGGTGAGCAACGGGTATGTTTCAGCTTTGTTTGTGTTATAGCTCTTTTAGCCTCTCCATTTGGCAGGTCCCAAGTTCTTGTCCTGTGACCAGGAAGAATGAGGTACGTGGACAAGTGAAGAGTGAGCAAAACAAAGAGGAGTTTACAGAGCAGTAGAACAGCTCAGAGACCCACTGTGGGTAGCTCCTTTCTGCAGCCAAGGTGTCCCAGTGAGTGTTCAACCCTTGACAGAGAGGAGGAGGCCCTGGAGTGGGTTGCTCCTCTCCACAGGCCTCAGAGGGAGGAAGTCTGTGATTGGTCCATGGGCAGGCCCAGGAAGAAGCACCATGAGTTCCCCCTGTGGTCCACAGGACTGGCAGCCTGGCTCCCAGGCTTCAGGCCTTCCCTGGCCTGAAGATGGGGCTTCACTGGGGACCTGCTCCCTTCCTCCCAGGAGCCTGACTGCCTCCTGCAGTCATGCATGGCACCTAGGCTGCTGGCACCAAGGGGCACCAGCAGGTCAGCACAGAGCTGTCTTCAGCCCACACTCAGCTTTCCCTTCCACGTTTGTCAGCACCAAAAGCCCAGAGGGGGCTGAGGCAGCAGGGGGACAGCGTGTCAGTGCTGCCCTGAGTGTGCACAAACCCTGCTTGGTTGTAACAGCTTCCAGGCTCAGTCCAATCACACTCTGAGATTGGAGCGGGTGCTGGGAGTGGAGAGAGGCCAGGCAGTGGGAGCAGACACCCCCGAGCCTGTGGGCGGGAGGTGTGGGGGCCCTTCCCAGGCCCCCGAGGGTGCAGATTGGAGAGACACCCAAGTCCTACACCTGGGAGGGCGATTGTAGCAGCACCTGGAGAGGCAGGGCTCCTACTTGCTCCATGGAGTGGGAGGCCTGGGCCCGCCTCCCCGCTGCAGCTGGCATCGTGGCAGGGCCACTCTAGATGGGCTGCTGCTGTTATCACTACCTTTAGGTGAGAAGCCACAGGGGAAAAATACATAGAAAAACAACAGGGACTTTAAAACCATATACATATCTTCAGAAGTCATTTAGAGAATCTTTTCCTTCTGATCTTGTCAAAGGCTGATACTAGAAGTCAAAGGAAGAAAACTGAGGATCAACTGTAAGGAACAAGGGTAGCCATGATCAGAAAAAGTACACAAATGAGAAAAATATTAACTTGTGTTAATTATGAATTTTGGTTGTGGAGAGAAAATGTCCTTCTGGGTTTGAACCCCAGTTCTGCCAGTTCATAGTTATATAATTGTCAAAGGAAAAAACTGGGGCAGAGTTCTCTAGACTTAGTGTTGAGGTTTGCATTACCAAAAATACTAGGCACAGGAGAAAAAAAAAAAAAGACATGTACTGTTATTATCTACCTAAATCCCAGTTCCTCCAAAGGAGAGAGTGAGGTTTTATGGCAAAAATGAAAACACAGTCCAACTTTACAATCAGATTTTGGCCTAATAGGTAGAGAAGGGTGGAGAAGCACAGGCCATGGCAGGAATGGGCTCCCAGGACTCTCCAAAACTGGATTCCAGCCAAGGAGAGGACTGGCATAACTGGATGGAGTTCTTTGGAGATTGAGAATCATAATGGGAACTTAAGGCTCTGTCAGGGTGGTCCCGTTTTGATGAGGGCACAAAATTCCATTTACAGGATTTGGATGTTTATGATATGAACTTCAAAATCTCACATAGACAATAAATCATTTTAAAAGAAACACTCTTGACTTCCAGTTACAGAATTATGACAAAGTTACTCAAAAATAGTTTAATAAAAAATTCCATAAATAATGGATAAAATATAACAAACATTTCTTTTCAATGCACCACTAAGCTCACAATAATGTAAAGTTATGTCCCCCAGGGGTTAAAAACAAAGCAACACTAAAAAGCCAGGTTGTTGGGCACACCGCAATGACAATTTCTTTGGGGTTTAGGGGATGGGGTAACTGGTTTTTTATATACAACCAGTGATGGGAGAGAAGCCTTGAGCCTATGCTTCACTGGATGTTGGGACTGATATCCCTCATTTGGATTCTGAACCCACCAAGGTCTGTATCCAAAGTAAAAACTGGACTAGTGGAAAAATCTACTCACCGGCATAGGCTGATAACAAAAAACTCTTTCCCGCTGAGCTCTATACAGTATAGAAAAAAAAATTCACTGAGAATTTATGCTATAGACCTATTCCTCATGTAAGTCTGGGAATCAAATTCATACAAATTACACTTCAGAAGTCTCCAAACTAATAAATTAAGATTCAAAGTGGCCCTCAGCTACCGATGACTCCTGAGGTTTTTATATAAGAAACATTTGTTTCTACTAGAGAATCAAATGTAAAGAACTACAGAAAGACTTCCATGTTATCTTATTCTGCAGGAGATTTCCACAAATTAAACACTAAGGACAATGAGCTCACAATCTGAAATTCCAAAGCACAGAAACAACCAACCATGAGAGATTCAGCAGAGGTAGAATTAGCTCCCTGCTCCCTGACTCCCAGCAACCACTGGCAAAATAATCTCAGTAAACATACTGACTAGAGATTATAAAATCATTGCATTTAAATAAATTAAAATATAGAAATGGAAACACAAAAGGAAACTTTCCAAAAAAAAAAAAAGTCCTAAAACCAGTTAGATCTAGAAACAGAGTTGAATGGGATTTCTTTTATTGCCGTAAATATTCGATTAATAGTGTGACACAGACTCATAAAACCCTTGCCTTACCTCCTGCTTTTTTGGTGCTCTCCTTCTTCCTAATGAGAATCCTGGGGAATGCGCCCAGCTATAAAAACAAAAGAAAACAAGGAAACAAAGAAACAAAAACATTCCCAGCCTCCTAGGGAGATGCAGCCGTGTGACTAAGTTTTAGCCTATGAGATAAAAGCAGAATTTATTGGCTAGCTTTCTAGGAACTCTGACTTTAAGATAATATCCATGCCGGGCCCAGTGGCTCACGCCTGTAATCCCAGCACTTTGGGAGGCCGAGGCAGGTGGATCACCTGAGGTCGGGAGTTCAAGACCAGCCTGACCAACATGGAGAAACCCCATCTCTACTAAAAATACAAAATTAGCTGGGCCTGGTGGCACATGCCTATAATCCCAGCTACTAGGGAGGCTGAGGCAGGAGAATTGCTTGAACCTGGGAGGCGGAGGTTGCGGTGAGCCGAGATCGTGCCATTGCACTCCAGCCTGGGCAACAAGAGTGAAACTCCGCCTCAAAAAAAAAAAAGAAAAAAAAAAGATAATATCCAAATGCTAAAGTTCCTGACTTCATAAAACTCCCATATTAGCTCTAGAATGCACACTTCTGGATATCTTTTATGTGAGAGAAACAATAAACATGTTATTAGCCCACTGTTGGTTTTTTGTTTTTTGAGTTCTGTTTCATAGGCAACTGACTCTTCATTTGTCTGGGAGTTGGTAAATGTACAAATTTGAGGAAGACTGTTATAAGAATACATTTCCCAGCTGGGTGCGGTGGCTTACGCCTGTAATCCCACCACTTTGGGAGGCCGAGGCAGGCAGAGCACCTGAGGTTGGGGGTTCGAGACCAGCCTGACCAACATGGAGAAACCCTATCTCTACTAAAAATGCAAAATTAGCCGGGCGTGGTGGTGCATGCCTGTAATCCCAGCTACTCAGAAGGCTGAGGCAGGAAAATCGCTTGAACTCGGGAGGCAGAGGTTGCAGTGAGCCAAGAACGTTCCATTGCTCTCCAGCCTGGGCAACAAGAGCAAAACTTCATCTCAAAAAAAAAAAATTTCCCTATAGTACACATCAAAATAATAATAATTGAATACTGGGGCAATGGGTAATCAGAAGAAACTAATAATTCAAGTACTTTTTAAAAAATTCAACAAAAAATAGGAATGGAGAAGAAATGAGACAAATATAAAACCAATAGGAATGAGTTGATTTAAAAGCAAATATGTCATTATATTAAATAAAAATACACTATTTTATAAATCAAAGGTAATAAAACTGGATTTAAAAATAATGTTCAATCCTGCTTATAAGCAACACACCTTAAATACTGAAACCTAAGGCCGGGTGCAGTAGCTCACGCCTGTAATCCCAGCACTTTGGAAGGCTGAGGCGGGCGGATCACTAGGTCATGAGATCAAGATCATCCTGGCTAACACGGTGAAACCCCGTCTCTACTAAAAATACAAAAAATTAGCCGGGCGTGGCAGGCGCCTGTAGTCCCAGCTACTCGGGAGGCTGAGCTTGCAGTAAGCTGAGACCGTGCCACTGCCCTCCAGCCTGGGTGACACAGCAAGACTCCATCTCAAAAAAAAAAAAAAAAAAAAAAAAAAAAAAAAAAAACAAA